>NC_054742.1:32786338-32918290 GCF_018143015.1 Lytechinus variegatus
GAGTTAAGTAGTTTCAGTAATGGAATAGTAATCATCATCATCCTTCTCATCTCCTCCTCCTCATCATCATCACCATCTCTGTATCAACAATTAAATGTTTTAAAAAAATCAAAAACACAAGATGTAAGAACATTCAATCTTCATAAACTAATGTAAGATTTTCATTTTCATTGGCAGAGGACAACTTTCTCAAAACTCAAATTTATGATAGCCCTTGTATAGAAACTATATCAAATATGAGGATCGATGCCATCTATAAGTACAATTTCAATTTATTGTCAAGAGGGATAACGTTTTAAAATGAAATCGTGTTTATTTTTATTATTGTTTTTTTAATAAATGTCTTTCCTGTTGAAAGACCTTGTTGATCAGTAGTTAGTTTTGTCTCTTAAGTAATTTTTTTCTTTACCTCAAAGCCCACTTTATTCTAAGTGCCTCACCCCTTGATGATCTTCAGCATATTTTTCATTTCATTTACTTTCATCTGTTTTATGGATTCATTATCATTTTCCTATTATTATAATTTGTCTGCTTTTTAAGATGTTGAAAACTTTGAATTTCACATGAATGAAACGCTGTGCTTCAGAATATATGAGCAAATATGGCAGTTTCATGGCAAGAAAATTGTTGGAATTTGTGTATTACATCATAAGAGCTGCAGTTGGTTTTTAAGCTTTTTTAATTCTTCAGTTACATTTTAGTTTGAATTTTTATCTGCTTCTGATCAGGGAAAAAACAAATACACAGGGCGTGGCGATGTTGCCCTTGAAAAGGTCAAACAAGCCCTGGAAACTGCAAAAAAAGTACCAGGCTGGAAAATCCCCATTCATTACAGTGTTAAAGCCTACCTAATGTTGCAATTCGGGACGAAAGTTGTGAAAAGTAGCCTCCGAAACTGTTTTTTTTACCTGCTTCTAATAATAATATAATAATAACATAGGGTATTTACATTGCACACATATCCACCTTGTTAGGTGCTCAAGGCGCATGTATATTACCCGGCTAAGCTAGGCGTTCATAGCGCACACAGCTTTTTAAGGAATTACTTCCTACCGGTACCCATTTACCTCACCTGGGTTGAGTGCTGCACATTGTGGATCAGTTTTTGCTGAAGGAAATTATGCCATGGCTGGGATTCAAACCCACGACCCACTGTTTCAAAGTCCGAAGACTAATCCACTGGGCCACAACGCTCCACAGCTTGCAGCTTGTACTGTTGACTACATCTAATTCTCATACTATTTATAACATAAATGCATGTACTGTGACTAAGTACTTTCTTCTATGAATGCTATACAGTGCATTCAAAAAAATACTAAACCGAGAAGATCTATCATAATAACCTCATCACAAATATACATGTAATAGACAAATGACCTATTATAGTAACGCCTCAGTCACATTTTTCCCTCTACGGATGCTGTACAGCGAGTCGAAAAACAGCCGTTTTATCTAATTTTCACTCAAATCACCCATATGTAGCTGGTACAAAAAAAAAACGGCTGTTTTCGACTTGCCATATGCCAGCCATAGAGGAACTGTGACTGAGATATTGAGCTTAGAATCTACTCTTTCACTTCATATAAATCAGAAAATTCCTGCATGAGTAACATGAAGCAGTTTGAAGAAAAGATACCCAAAAGTCACTTGTTGGTGTTGGTCGGTGTATGAATTTCAAAAAGAAAATTACATGACTACAAATTTAAACATACTCATAAATTTCATACCTCAGACACAGATAACAAAGTTTTGTATAATAATGATTGAATTCCAATGATTTATCAAATGAAGATGTAATACAGGCTTGGAGTGGACATACTCAACAACCTGTTTTGTTGATGATCGGCCATGCATAAAGCTTTGCTTTATGTTTGTTTATGTATGTTCATTTCATTTTATCCTGTGCGTATTTGAATTGTTTCCCTTTTTATCAATAAAAGGTGATTTTATAAAAAAAAATTTTTGTGCAAAAGCTATATTGGAGAAACTGTGAAAACATGTCTATATAAAAGGATATTCAAGTATGATTACAAAAAGACAGAATTTGTTATTTCTTTACTGTTTTCTGTAATCAAGGTATCAAATTAAAGAGCAGATATTGAACTGTTTATACATGTGATTTTATTTTGGAAATTCAGATACGGTCTACCAAGTGACTCTTTGATATGTTGGTTTGGGATTGATTTATGATAGTGTCAGTAATTCTCAGCTTCATTTTTTGGAGGACCTGCTGTACATTAAATTCTAGAAATAGAGGTAACCCCCTTTTTAAGTTATACATTAAATCATAATAGAAAAAAAATGAAACTGTGAATCTGTATTTAATTCTTGGTGATTTTATTAAATAAACATAAACTATGAGTCATCCCTTTCTCAAAGTTTGGTGTATCCCTTTTCTTAAATACACCTTAAGTCTTAACCAATTATTCTTTATGACTAGATTTTGCTTCTCTTTGCAGCCCCCATCCTTATTGTTTTTTGTGTGTGAAAATAAGAAAATGAAAATGAACTTTATGTGGTAAGATATTTTAATCAGACAACTGCTTATTAAAGCTGATTAAAAATCCTGGTTTCCTTTTGCTGGGATGCACTGTACTCCTACATCCACTTGTAGCACCAATAGCACTACAACTGTTACTACTACCTAGACCATTGTCTTCTGCTACTCCTATTGCTTCTGTTACTACTACTACTACTACTACTACTACTACTACTACTACTACTACTTCTACTACTACTACTTCTACTACTACTACTACTACTTCTACTACTAGTAATTCTATGATGACTACTACTACTAATACTAGTGTTACTTTTACTGACGTTTTGTTTTCATATGCATTATAATGGCCTTTGTACATTATGCTTATTTTGCGTGTACCTTACTCTTGAGTACTGTGCTGATTTCAAACATGGATGGATCTTGATGTGGATGCCAATTATTGTAACAGCAGGTAGTAATTGCCAGTCATCCTACAATTAGGCCTATATGGCATTTTGTTTGGATACAAGAAAGTCCTTACCCTGCTTTGAAACACAGCAATAAAGATCTCCATGTAGAAAATACCAAGGACTTCTCTCATATGGAAGCAACAATGTTTCAAATGTTACTTGAGCATAATTAATTTTTTTTTCTTTTTTTTAGGTGTCTAGACACAAATTAACATGGATTTGGTTTGAGAATATCCATGTATCCATGGCCAATTTTGCTTAAGTATGCATGTATAATGTTTAGGTAAACATTTTATGATAATGATAGTGATATAGAGAAAAAACAGTAATCTTTTATCTTTCATAGGAATATTAATTTGTTCATGAATGCAGTCCATATACTTGTATTTCAAATAAAACTGCCATCATCATTAACCAGCAGATTAAATCTACTGACAAGGGAATCATGATAACAAGCAATATGTAGAGAGGCTCACTTGTTGCACTTGATTACAATTACAAATTTCTGTTTAATTGTTAAAAACTTCACAATAAGTAATTTCATGTATATTCAGATTATATTCAAATTAATTTTCTATATAACGTGTTACAACTAGATCAATTTCATTTTCATACATGCAGGTCTGTTTGAAATTCTAGTTTTTATATTTTTTGACAAATTTCACTGGCATCGATGAATGCTACTCCACAAAACCCCTCACTTCAACTTTAAGGTCTTGGAGACCTGTGGAAGACAAGACTAAATCCCTATAAAAATCAAACATTTGACACACGAGAGATGTTCTAGAGACGTCCTAGTAATATCATATTATCTTTTGGACCCTTTACTAAGACTCTTTCATAATGCTAAATATTTGATCTCTTACAAGACATTATGAAAATGCTACCATTATGCTGAGACTTGATGTAAAACTAAATGTAAACTAATGGAACATTATGGCTTGCTTGGGAAGTTTGATATTAAAAATTCAAAATTCTGGCTTGCACCCAGTAAATAAGATGGTAGGCCTATACTCTATCTGAAAAAATAGTCTTAAAAATCTTGGAACCAGCGGGACGAGCAATTAGTAGATGAGAATTTCAAATTCCACCGGTTCCAAGATTTTTTTCTGGCTTACCTTTCAGATCGAGTATACCATCTTATTTACTAGGTGCATGCCAGAAATTTTCAGTAGGTGTAAACTCGTCTCCAGTACCCCTTCAGAAAAAAAATAATGTTACAGGTAGGTGTTTATTTGTATTTACATGTATGTCAACATTACGTGTGCTCAGCATTTTAGAGAAAGTAGATTTGAAAAAAGGTGTGAACATTGGATGTACATGTATCCTATCATGCAATGCTTCTAGTCACTTAGTTCATTTCAACTTTATCATGATGCATATAAGTGCTGTAGGTTTCAAAACATTCTGGGCATCAAAACTTAGACTATTAATAAAACATTTAATATTTTTCGAACATTTGGATGCCCTTCAATCTATTCAGATGATCTTAGCGTAGACAAAGGGTAATAAATTATGATGCTTAGTAATGGTGGTTTTACTCTCATATGTGCTATGGATTTCAGTTTCTAATGCAAACCTCTTATGTTTTCATGTAAGTGCAATTTCCCCTGTGTTTACTCTCTTTACTTCCTTATCGTATATGTATATCTAAGAAAGTGTAATATAGGGGGTATAGCCATTGTATTTAACTGCAGTTGGGGTCTTTGTCTTTCACAAAAAACTAGTCCATCTGAATAATTGCATGTTGAGGGATCCATTGGTGTGAAGTCCTCTATGATGCACAAGATCGGACAAAGTGCTTGTTAATTGTTGTGCAGGGAGTAATTCTACACCCTGAACTGCCTAATCCTCAAGGAGACGTTTTTTGCAAAACTTTTTAAATGTGCTTGGATGATTGCACTTATTATGTAAATATATTCATACTTAAAAAAAGAGTGATGCAAAGCATTCACACTGTTTTGTGGAATTATAGGTGATTTTATTTAAATTGTTCACAATGAATAAGAGAGGGAGAAAGAGATGAGTGCCTTTGATGTGTACATAAAATGTTTTGTGAAGCTGTAATGATGGTAAAAATTAAATGCATTTGTCATTTTTGCCATTAAAAGAAGAAAATTGTGCTCATCAATGGACTGATAGGCTGTTTATTCTTATGTAGTGCTTTACTTTTGAACGGAATGGATAATTTGAAAAATAATTTCCTCTCGAGATGGTACTGTATGAATTTATGAAAATGTTCTACTAGAAGAAATTCCCGTGAGCTAATCTTTATGTTTTGAGAATGATGATTTTGCATTGATGAATATGAAAATATAAAATGGTATCTTTTACATTGTGATTTGGATTTTTTTCATTAATGAAAGAGAGGTTTACAGTATAGAAACATAGCCAACAATACATACATAATATTTGCACTGGTGACAATTGCTCCACTCTAAAAACACCAAAGGTGAAAAGGATGCAAAATATCCTAGGAGTTAAAGAGTTTTCCACCCTTATTAAAACCCTTTCATTACTTGGCCCTTTTAAAGGATTAATTAACCCTTTCCATTCTTTTCTTTTAATGTCACAGGGATCCCAGCAACCCTTTTGAGTGCAAAGTTGGTGGGATATTTGGTATGAACAGAAATTTTACAGAGACCAGAAGCTTTTGGCATGAAGACATACACAAATTTTGACATTTTTTTAAAGAAAAAAAATAACCACAATATAGACAAGTTATCATGAGATCAATGTACAATATATTTTTATCATTCAATATGAAAAATGACAGAATAATGAAATTATTATGACACGATGTTACTCATATTACTTTAGTAATTATGTTATCATTTGTTTGTTTGCTAAACTCAGGACATTTATTTTTCCATATCTTGCTCAGCAAAAGTGATAATTTTCTGGTCATTTGTAAGCACAGTAAATATATTTGGTGAGCTTTGTCACATCATCAAGTCTAAACCAAACAAGAAACATAACATTATTTACATTATTCTGAACCAAAAAATTGTATCACAACCGTACATAGTCGAAACCTATGAGTTCAGATGAATAAACTCAGGAACAGATGTACAAAAAATCAGCTTATAATGTCAGTTTATGTACAACTGGGCAATCAAATTAACTTTAATTTAAACATCTTGGACTGAAAGCAACCATAAGACCCAAATTTATTGTTTTTTTGAAATCTATTGTCTTAAACCATGGTTTACATACTTACAATGAATTTAATCCTTTAATGGCACCTTACTGCTTACATGACAAGAGAAAAAGCCCCAAACTGAAAGAGGTTTTTATTGATGGGTTACTAGGCTCATGCTATAATTTTCTAGCTGTTTATAGAAATTGATAACAGTTGGATCATTTATAAAAAGTAATAGGCTTATCAATGCTGTAACCAATAGTGCATTAATTATTGGACTTTTTCTCCATATACATTACATGTATTCACATGATAAAGCATAAACAATGCCGAAAATCTGCATAAATTACATTCAGAAAATGGATTGACAGCAGAAATACCTTCATTAATTCTGTTCAGGGAGGTTGATTCAGATGTAATTTTTGTATAGATGATTCTGTAGCTCATAAAACAGTTCCGCTCTCTTTGAGATTGTAAATGTTTGAAATAATTTCTTTTTTGCAAGCTTGAGTTACTTGTCATCTGTTAGTGAGTCTGCCCTGATGAGGTTTTGAATGAGTCCTTTACTATTTCCTGGTTCTCTCCAGCAGTCAGTCTTACGATACAGTGAAGATGTTGATCCTTTACTTGTTTCGGGTACCTTATGGACATGTTCAATAAGGATTTCCAATCTCTTGTCTCCATTCATTGGATTTTAATTACCCTCCCCCCCCCTTTACACACTCTCCCCCTCTATCTTACTAATTTTTCTGTCTTTCTCTCATGTCTTCATTGTCAGATCATATCTTACCACTTGACCATTCACTGTCTTTTCTTTGTCTCTGTGTGTGTCGATAAGTCTGTTGTATCTCATGTCAGCATTGTCAGATCATATCTCACCACTTGACCATTCACTGTCTTTTCTTTGTCTCTCTGTGTGTCGATAAGTCTTTTGTATCCATCTTTATCAACTCATGCCTCATTTTTCTTTATGCTTCATCTCTTTCTCCCTTCACTGCCTTCTACAGATCTACCCTATCTCTCTTTATGCAGCTGTATGTGTGCAGTATCAAGCTTGTATCTTTATCCAAGGTGACAACACTGTCTTACCGTCTTTCTTGTATTTTTGCAGGCTCAGACGCTCCAGCTTGATTTTCTGATGAAGATTCTGCCCAATTACCACCATCTCAAGAAGTCCACCAAGACCAAACCAGTAGAGAAGTCTTGAAGATCAAGATACTTGATTATCAAAAGATGACCATTGACTGATCCTATGTGTATGCGAGATTTTGCCAATGGTCTGTGACATATATTTCAGTCACACATAATGCAGTCCAGGGGAGCGTTTCATCAACATTTTTGTCCGACATGTTGTCAGATCTGACATCTTTCCTTGATTTTGATTGGCTGATAAGCAATGTTACTATGGTAACTGTCGGATAAAATGGGACTTGTCGGATTATAACGTCTGACAAGTCCTTTCATGAAATGCTCCCCAGACCTTTGGGCTCAAGATTTGAAACATGAAGCCCCATATCCTACATAGGCCCTATTCACAAAGGTGGGCCAACCTCAACCTGTGGGTCATTGAAAAAATCCTCTTTGAAATGTGTAACAGGTTGTAATAAAACCTGGGTTAAATGTTAAATTTATCCCACCATTATGGAATTAGGTCATATCGTTACAGACCTTGCGTACAATCATTAAAGGAAAATGAAACCTTTGGAATAAGATAGCTTGTGAAAAAACAGAAAAATCAAAGAAACAGATCAATGAAAGTTTGAGAAGAATTGAATAAATAATAAGAAAGTTATGAGCATATGAAGTTTAGATCATTATTGTAACGTAGATCCTACCATTGGCAATGCGACAAACAATTTTGCCATTACTTTTGTATATATTTCACTTAAACTGCCTCTTTATCACATCTATCAGTAGATCATGTATTATCACCTGTATCTGACATCTGAGCTGGTAATTTAAAAACCGAATTGCTCTAGATTTTCTGAATATTGGGAAGGGATTGGTATATTGTTTGTATTTTGCTTTTTCCCTTTGCGCATATTGACTTTGCATCAAACCCTGCATGCAGAGACAACGCAAAATATACCTTTGTATTTTCCCTGGTCTCACATCCGGGCATTTAAAATATTTGCTTGGTCTTCTTTCAGGGGAACATGAAATATATTGCCCTTAAAAGAACCATATTGCCCTTGTCTAAAGATTCAGGCTAATATGATTCTTTTGTGGGCAATATATGCGATGATTCCTCCAAGACCAGTCAATATTTATATAATTCTTTCTATAGGAGGGCATGTAATGCTGCAGTCACATTTCTCCTAAGCCGAAAACAGCCGTTTTAACATTTTTTTCTACCAGCTACATTTAGGTGGTTTGGATAAAAATGACTAAAACGGCTGTTTTGACTCAACGTACGGCCACTGTAGGGAAAATGTGACTGCAGCATGATACAGATTTCCATAGAATACGAAAAAGGGTTAGTTTGTATAACCATAAGAAAGAGTAAAAAGAGACACTTTGGGGACATTTTATAGTTCTATCAAAGGGAAAGTCGTTCATGGGTGCATCACGCATCTTTGTCGCATCGCGATTGAGAGGATCTCCATAGCATTAGTGATCACATTATTCAAATGCTCAAAACTTTCTCATTATTTGTCAGACTTTTCAAACCTTCTTTGATTTTTCTGTTTCCATACATGTCCATGAGTTCTAAAGGTTTCATTCCCTTTGGAGCACCACTCCCATTGAACACTTGAGGGCAAGTCCGCAGAGGACATCCAATAGTCAACTCCTCACAGGACAACTTACCAGTGGTTTGTGTTTGCTTGCTTCACTATCATATTGTGTAAAACCAACATGGATTAACTCACTTGGTCTACTTTCAATTTGGTCCGATTGCCTCTTGTTCCAAACAGCACATGGTCTTATACTCACTTATGTCATTCAGTATGATGCCCAGAGAGTATAATGTCCACTTCGTATTCTTACATCATCACGATTTGTCAAATAAAAATTAGTTCATAAACAGGTGATCCTATCATATAGACTTAGTGGTTTTAGACCATGTTTGTTACGGGTATAGCATAATGTGCTAAATGTTAAGTAGACCAAATGGTTAGCAGACACACTGGATGTAGAAGAACTAGGATTAAAGCATGTAGAAAAGACACAAAGGGAAAGTCACAGAAGTTGGTGTAGACCACGTGGCAGTTTTTTTTTGCCAGTCTCTGGGAGTTGAACTCCCAGAAGAGTGACCCTTGAGGATTCCCAACACAGATTACTGTATTTTCAAAATGCAACATTTGCTTTGGACAAGGGCCATACATGTAGACCATACCATGCAATGGGAGAAAACATTCATACTGTGCAGGAACTGGGTAAAAGGCCATATTTTTGATAGACCTAAGATTAATTGTCCTATGTTATTTACACTTGCCATGTCCACTTTCTTTCATTGGCTTACAGAAAGAAACTCTCCTGTAAACAAAAACTGTTAACATTCTTGTATATGTAATATAATGTGTATAGAATGTATATATGCAACAAAATGTGCTGTTTGAGACTACTATTTAAAACTTCCATAATTATTGTATGTACAAGTAGGCCTATATGATATTCATTAAAAAGATAATTCATGTGGATATATAACCATCTTTAATAAATTGGGGCTGATAATTCGTAATGTTATTCATCCTTCAAATTATGCATTTGTTTAAATGGTTGGTTTGCTAGATGCACTATTTCTTTTGATTCATTTTGATTATATGCAGCAATGGAATTACAGATCTGTTAAAAAAACTTGGAGTGATTTCACTCTTTATTTTCATTTGTTATATTGACTTCTTAACTTAAACAGGTATTGATAATCATGGTTTTAAATTACTTCTTTTCACAATGCATGTATGGAAAGAGTCAGTTTATTAATCACAGGTTTAATATTGTTTAACTCCATTATGGTTTCAACTTCTTGTAATATTATGAATTAGAATTCTGTCTACTAATTTTGTAGAGCTCTTATAGAATGGAAATTCTGTAAAGTATATTTTCAATATTTTTCAATAATTCCTTTTGTCAATAATTCTTTTTCTAGACAGATCTTCAATTAGACTTGTACTGATATTTGCCCTGTGATGTAAGCAATGTGACGCTCACTCTGAGGGTTGTGCAATATTTGGTCTAACTCATGTAGAGCATGGCTGTGCTATTATATGTCATGTATAAAGCAAGAATACATTCTTACTCGCTTTCTTGGAGTAATCAGCTCTAAACATTGCAGATCAAATGATTATTCTTAACATTAAGCATTTTAATTCAAAGTTTCTTATTTATCAAAATTTGATCAGGGTTATAGGACATCCAGTCCCACTTTGTTAAAACACCAGGGAGACTTTAGCACAAGAATGTGATCCAGTCATTTGTAAAGCTATGATTGGGTGTATGGTATAAACATCTTTGTGAAACTGTCCCCAAGTTCTTTCCACAACTATATGCTTGATGGATACGATTGGTCTCACTTGGGTTCTGTCCCAGCATAGCTTAGTGCAAAGTAGGCCATTATTGGGCTCATTAGGTAGTTTCTGTTTCAAGTCCACAATTAAAAAGATAGCTTAATTATGGTAATAAAAATAAATGACTAGTGTGAAAAGAGCAAAATGAGAAAAACAAAGTGATGAAAGTTTGGTAGAAATTAGAATATGGAAAGAAAGCAATGGCTGTTAAATAACAATGATTGCTTTAAGACAATTTAAATCACAAATTGGCAATTTCGATAGTAACTTATGACAGTGGTAAGGACAACTCACATATTTGTCATGTACTTAATATTCAGGTAATTTGTGTGTTTTCTTCTAATCACCTTTTCCCTATGGAAGGTTATAAAAATGTAGCATAGATATAACATATATCCTTATAAAACAAAATATTGTTTTGTGTAAAAATGTTGTAACGGGTTACATTTTGTCATTTTCGGTATTGGGGTGAATTTGGAGGTTTCTCTACCCGCCATCACACCACTGATGATATTACTTGCGCTGTCAAATTTGAAATCCCATAAATGTAGTGATTATAGATGTCTGAAATCGAAAAAAACCTCTTTCAATTTTCTTTTTTTTTCATCCGTTTTGTTCAAATTGCATGGCTATGATTTTCTGTCATTTTAATGTTTATATTGTTTTCATTTGGGTTGGACTCCCCTTTAAGAAGAATAGACCATTATTGAGGGAAAAAACATTTCCAATTCTGGTGTAGAACTGTATTTTAAGAAAATTTGATGATTTTGCTAGTTTCACGAGTATATTTACAATGGGAAGTATATTTCAAGAGAAATAAAACTCTTATCCATGTGTTGATCTTGATAAAAATAGCTAGATTTCTAATTCTAGACAATTCATCACAATACGAGCAAGTATTTTCTTACCAATTTATTCATCAGTTCTAGTTAAGATGTATTTGTTTGATGTATTTTTTTTTCGTTCGTTTGATGTAGATTACACAATTGTTGGTATTTTGTGTAGAAATCTTGTAAACATGTGAGAATCTAAAATGCAAATAGACTGTATCATATAATGAAATAAACTATCAATACGACGGTACTGCTCTTACAGACTGATTCTCTTTGAAGCGTTTAATAGAAGAATTAACATATAGCATTTCTCCCTCATTAGATTTATTTCACGGTCCGTGAAAATATCCAACTTCGTTCTCTGACTTTTTATCGCCTCCTTTCCCTTCATCTTTCTCAATGGAAAATGAGAGAGTAATGTATGACCTGAAGTTGAGCTAAATGATTGTTACGTCCAGTTTTGCCAAAGTGATTTTAAAATTGGGAAGAGTTCGGAAGAGTTTATGGATCAACCATAATGAAATATTATAACGTCTGATTTCTAAGAAAGGATATATTCACTCCTTGGGATTATATATATTCCTGTTTGATCTATTATTATTGTTTTAGAATGGTAAATATAGGGTCGTGAAGTGATACGAGAGAGAGGAAGAAATGAAGGAAGGTGAAGGAGTAGACAGAGGAGGCAGACGAAAGAGGATAAAGAAGAGATAGAAAGAGGGAACAACGACCGACTTTTTAAAACAGTAGGCAATTGACAATACAATATTTTGTTTGAATCTGAAAACTGAATCACCATCGCTTGTCATCAGACCTTACATGAAGTACAGTAATCGGTTACTAGGCAACGATGTGGAGAAAAGTTGTACGTTTTAGAAGAGGTTTGATCTGGAGATATGGCAAAATTATTTGTGTTTATTGTCTATTATTACCAACTTGATATTGTATGAATGGTAAAGACTGATTTATTTGCCCGGTTTATTTGGCTTCAGCCCCCCCACTTTTTTCCATAACCAAGTACAAAACTGTAATACGATTGTGATCTTTGGCATTGTCAGCACCCCCCCCCCCTCGACTTTGAAAACTGCTTTGTGGCCCCTGTATTGTGACGTATCATACATAGGGGTGGTTTTTTTTGGTAGTATCTTCTACAACTTGTTAGATCATGTTAAAATTTGAAAATGTTGATGGCTCCCCCGCTTATAGGCCCCTCCCCCATTTAAAATTCTTGATCCACCACTGATCTGTCCATACATTCAACTGATCCTGAGAAATTGTTAGGAAAAGAATACATTTATGCAGTACCATGAAAATGGTTAAAGTTCGGAAAGTGTTTGGTGATAAAAATGATGGATGATAAAAACAACAGCAATTAAAGACACATTTGAAACCAAATTTTCACTTTAAAAATCTTCACTTTATTACCCTTTAAAATGAGTCTGTGACATTGAAAATATCAGTTTTCCCACTTTGATGCATGCTCACTCATCCATAAATAAACAAATCAATTTCATTTTTGCACAGAATTCTGCTCATAGGTGGATAAACATTACTGCCAAACGACATTGCTAAAGACAGCCTTGAAAAAAGTTCCACCATATTGAATAAGGGGTTACGTATGCTTAAACATATGCACCCATAATGTACACAAGTCTATGAGAGAGGAAGTCAAAATTTTAACAAATATGAAATGAGGGTTTGTTTCATGGACGGTTTTTGTTACTTCTGCCAACAGTTATTTCATGAAACTTCGCACATGGCTTCAGAGTAACACTATCCAAAAGGTGCGCACACCAAAATAACCATTCGATACGCTACAGAGTGGGGCCAAGGCCTTGAAGTTTCTTCTCATTTGCATAATTTGTTTAATATTGTGTGCTCACTAATGCATTAAACATCGGAATTTTCATAAAATTCAAATCAAATGAACTGTGCAAGGAGTTTTGTGACAGATATCCATAGTTACAAATTGCATTTTTTCCAATAACGTAAAAAAGAGCTAATCACATTCCACATGTTCATTCAAGCGTAAATGTTTAATTAAACGCCTTTGAATCATTGAAGCATGTTAATTGGTCTTGAACAAAACGAAAAAGTTGAGACAAGATCATTTTCAGTTACCAAAATGAAGCAATACTTGCCTACGATATTTGGAAACGCATTTTTTGTTTCCAATAAATGTTCATTGAACCGTGAAACGATGACTATTGTTGAAGATAGTCTTCCCCAAAGTAACTGTCATCATATTTTAGTATTTTTATCGATAGAAATGTGTAAAAGTCCATTTATAGCAAATTTGGACTGAGTTTATTCAACCGTGAAATTTAGCTAAAAAAGTTGTATCGTCTTTTAGAAAGTACCTTTTACAAGCCTTCTGACTATTTTTCATGATGAGAATGCCCAATTAGTTCCAATAAAATGGAATCAAAGTCATTATATTTTGCTTGTGACTTTTGAAAAGTGACATTTTTGCCTTCTGACTGTGCTCACTGAAGCATAACGTAAGATACGTCCACAACATTTACTCAGAGGGTAGCTTATAAAATTACCTACACGCTCATGTAAAAATATACCAAAAACTCGCATTGGTTTGGAAATTATTGATGTTTGTTTAGGAGGGGGACTTACTTTTTTTGTTGTGTATATATGGCTGCATAGGTAGATTCCTGTATGGGGGCCAGTGGAAAACATCTAAATTTGCACCTATAATCAAAATTAAAAGTATGTTACTTTTAATCTTCTTTAGCTTTTGTATATTCTATCTACAAGTAACATTTTGATCATCACTCGAAGGAAATGCGTGTTTATGATCTTTACTCATCTTCGCACACTTGTTTCATCTAAATAATGCAAAATGTAATTTAAAATTCAATAACCGATATGTGTTTTACCTATTGAATTCTACTCTATTCAAATTCATATCATTTTCATTTTCACGAGTTACATGACGTTTCTATATTTTCTCTCCACATACACATAGGATGCATATTCACAGGAAGAGCGCAAGATAGGTATACAAAATTTTAGAAACTTAAATTTGTTGATATGTCATTGGAGTTTCACAATGTCTTCCAGAGTATCACACTTTCGCTAAAATATAACGTAAAAAATACTGTTTTCTCGCTTTTTAATTCTTTTGTTGCTTTTCAATATGAAATATGTCCTCGAGCTATTTCATCAAAGATTACCCTGACTATAGGGTGTCATTTTATCAATGTGGATAAATTGGCTTTGGGGTGCGTTTGGGAATTACTAATTAGCGATTTTTTCCCGTCCAATTTTCCTTTTTTCCCCTCTCTTTTCTTAGATTTATTCTCATTAGCAATACGACAAGGCCTCCCTTGGTATCTAGGCAACCCATCACATTAATAACCACATAAGTGGTTGTACTCCCGTTTCTTGAATCTTCAAGTATACTATACTGTCGACATAACAATACCTATTTAACGTCTTTGAATCATTGTAAATATCATATCGCCTTCTTACATCTTTGATTCCATTGACAGGATTTTCAGGGATTTTAAGAATCAATATCATTGAATCATTCCGCTGTACCTATTCTCATCATTCTCCGATCGATTTTTTTTCAATCAAAATCCAACATGCTATTGTTGGACTGTCATTCAATGTAACTCACTCCTACCGGAGATATGACATTAATGCTGTAAAGAGTATCAAAATTTCACAATCTTCTTCTGAAAAACTATTATATCTAATAAAATATGACTTTTGACTTGTTAATTTCAGGATTAGTCATGTATATTTAATTTGATATACATGTACTTGACACGCTAACGAAATAAAAATTACGAGTATGATAAATGGAAAAGAAGGAAGAAAAATCTGCATGCAGACTGGAAAATTGGGGCCGGCTACCTTGACGATTAGAGAGGAAGAGAGAAAGGGAAGAGTAGTGTTTCGATTAATATGCAGATTGTCTGCAATGATGGAAAATGGTTTGAATTAGAATCTGAATTGAATGAGAGAGCAATGATTATGCAATCTTGTGGATTTTTATGTTGATAACACAAAAATTATATACCGACGTTGTCGGTTTCAGTTTTGCTTCCCATAAACTTTTTTTTACAAAGAATAGGAAGATGCCACGAGTAATCTTTAAGTTTTTTAATAAGGAGTGGATCTGCTGATTCCCACTTCCCCCAAAAGATCTAACCAGAAAGCTAAAAAGAGTTTTACATAACCACTATCTTCTCTCTCTCTCTTCCCCTCTTACTCTGTCTCTGTGTCTTTATGCTTTATCCCACACTCTCGAATTTGTCTATATAATATACATCTTCTTAAGATACATGTTTTTTTTTCAATCAAAAGTATAATGATATTAATTACAAAATGTTTATTGAATTTGCTAATGTTTCAACCACCACTGCAAAAGGATATTTTATTTTAGTTTTTATCTATATGCTGTAACCCCCCCCCCCCCCTCTCTCTCTCTCTCTCTCTTGCACTCTTAAAGATTATTTGTAAGCTTTCTTGAACGGTAAGGTGCATAAGGTACACGTGGAGAAGCCGCCGCTGTGTATACATGTAGTGGTTCTGATTTCTCGCCTTGTTATAGAGGGTCGTGTGGTCGAATCCAACTACGGTCTCGCGTCCTTTGACAAGGCGTTAGTCCACACTTTGCCACTCTCGACCCAGGTACTATGGGTACCCGATGGGATGTGAAAGTCGTATAGCTTTCCAGTACTGCGTGCGCCTCACCGGCGACCGATTGGAATACTCCCCACCCAGGAAGTGGAAAATGTGCACACATTGTGTGCGGGGATGACTGATTGAATTCGATGACAGGGGTAATGATATCTGTAAAGCGCTAGGACGCGTCGTTCCGCTGTATTAAGCGTTGTATAAAGGCGAATTGTAATTATTACATACTATATGCATAAAATAATCATTAAAAAATGGATAATGATATCTCACTTTCTTGTTAGAACTCCATGGGAGCAGATAATCAACAATTTTTTTTTCATCTTTGGAGAAAGCCAAGGAGCTGTGTAACATTAGAGATAGCTTGAAATAGATGATCAAAATTGCCATTGATAATGAAATGTATTTTATCTTTACTTGGTTGATATTTCTTATACTTTATGAGACGAGAAATACCACCGATTTCATGAAGAGTGTTACAAGCCGCATATTCGTTCTTTTTAAGATTCTTTTTTAATATTCAGGAGATTTCTCCTCATCGTTTTGGAGAAGAGGAATAGAGTAGAGAGATATGGTTTATAAGCTGTTGAATTAGCATATAGATGACATGCTTAATAATCATTATTGCCCAGATAGAGATTATTATCCCAGGAATAAGACGAAGCCGTACAGTGGAAAATGTAGGGCGAAAGAATATAATGCAGAATGCATATTGAACCATGTCGTATGGACATTGCTAACGGGTAGAGTAAAGAGTGACATTAAACATGGAAGTCGAACAGTTTTGTGACAACGATTATGATTCTTATGATGTTGGTGATAATGGTGGTGTTGAGGATGTTTTCCCCATTTTTCAGCGCTGTTGAATAATACAATGTATCTTACGAATAAAAGTTGCATTAGAAAAAATAATATTGGCTAATTATTATAGTAATAGCAATACTAATACTACAGCTATTAATATTAATACAAATAATAATGATGATGATAATAATGAAAATAATAATAATAATGATGATAATAATAATAATAATTAAAACAATGATAATATTGGGCAATTGTGTAGCTTCATCTATCAATAATCTTTTTTCAGGCGCAATTCTATCAAAATAACATGAATAAAATATCAACAGTCCAATTTTTGACACCTGGGATACTCCACTAAATGGAAGTGTTAATACTGTCATCATTCAAAGGGATAATCCTGAAACACTGACACTGACATTCCTTGTACTCCTATGTCAAAATATATATTTAAAAGGATAAGTGGTGATTTACAATATACAATGCCTTATGTAAATTTACAAACACACATAAAAAAATATGTTCCTTGTAGATGATGGTGATGATAATGGTGATGATCATGGTATGATGGTGATGGTGATGATGATGATGATGGTGATGATGATAATGATGATGATGATGGTGATGATAATGATGGTGATAATGATGGTGATGATGATGATGATGGTGATGATGATAATGATGGTAGTGATGATGGTGGTGATGATGATGATGGTGGTGATGATAATGATGATGGTGATGATGATGATGGTGATGATGATGATGGTGATCATGTTACGGTTGGTGGTGATTGGTGGTGGCTATGGTTAGTCCTGGGGAGTGTTTCATCAACATTTTCATCCGACAAGTTGTCAGATCTGACATCTTTCTCTGATGTTGATTGGCTGAGAGGTACTGTTTCTATGGTAACTGTCGGATAAAATGGGACTTGTCGGATGAAACGTCCGACAAGTCCTTTCATGAAACGCCCCCCTGGTTCAGGTTATAACAACGATGCTCGTGGTGAAACTAATTCGGACTCGGCAGATCGGACAAACTATGTGTGATAAAATATCATAGTTTTATTAATGAATATTTGCTTGTAGGTTGTTATGTTTACAGCGATTAATGTCACACTATTTGTATGAAATTAAACCATACGAAGTAGAAAGAGGAACAGGAAAAGGGAATAAGGGTAATGTTTGCTATCGTAATGTAGATGGTATGGTTAAGCAGGGTAGAAAGTTGCTCAAGCTATTGTGATGAGCTCTATATAAGAAACCGTCGTTGTCCGTCCGTGAGTAAGAAAGGACATACGGCTTTATGAGGTCCTTTCCGAAGAATTTGATTATAGTCCAGGATAGAAGAGGCATAACCTTGTTTTTGTTATATATCCAATATTTTTTATGCTTTCTTGTCAATTCGAGGGTGCTGATTACGAATCTGAATGATGCCACTCGTGTAACCTTGAGCATTTTCCGCAAACTGGCAAAATCCAATATGGCCGCCAAATTATGCAAATTACCCATGAAAATCCTATAATTGTCCACACATAAACTATGAAATGCATGAAATCGTGTGGCAGGAATGAAATACTCTCTGAAAAATAATTTTTGACAAAATATTTATTTTCCTGATATTCAAAATGGCCGCCATATTCCATTGTATACACTGTTATGTACAATATGAATAGGGAAAACTAATTTTCACAAAAAATTGCACTAAACCGCACAAAATCGCGATGTATGAATGAAGTAACGTATGCAAATCATCATTGATAACGAGATATTATGTGATATATAGGAACATTTCTTTATTTCGATATCTAAAATAGTCGCCACTGGCCCAAACAGTATTGCATACAATGGCAATGGGGGCCAAAAAAAATCACAAGAGTGATCACTAAAATGCATATTGTCAAGATTAAATGAGTGAAATACTGACTAAAAACATAATTCTCAACGGAAATTTAGTATGCCATGTATGTGATGAATGTTTCATTTTGATATTCAAAATGGCTGCAAGAGGCCCTTAAAGTATTATGCACAATGAGAAAGAGGAGCAAAGCAATCACAAGAGAGAGCACTATAATATGTGATAAATTAATGGGATACCGTCTAAAAACATATTTTCTAACGAAATATATCATTTGGTTTTAAGTTTGTGTTAAATACTGTATTTTGATTTTCAAAATGGCCGCCATAGACATTGACATAATTATGTACAATGCAAAGTGGGAAACCAATATTCACAGGAGTGAGCACCATAGGCACGTAATAGTGATCTATGAGTAAAATATTGTCTGAAAGCATAATTTCTATTAAGATATATCATTTATTCTGTCAGTTAGGTGATAAATACTGTTATTGGAAAGTCAGAATGGCCGCTACAAGCCCTTATGGTATTATGCACAATGTGAATTCGAACAAATTATTTCAACAGAATTTGGCTTTGCTTGGCCAAATGGTGATGTATGATTGAAATATTGTCTGAAAACATGATTTATAACAAATTTGTATCATATCTTATGTAATTTAGGTGATAAATACCGTATTTCAACTTTCAAAATGGCTGCCATATGCCCTTTTTGTGAACATTATTAGTCTCCACTCAAAATGTATATTATACGACAAGGGCCTATAATTATGGGCCATTTTGAATTTTAAAATGCAGTATTTATCACCTTAAATAAGGATCTTTGGCTGCCCAGAAAGACAAGGGGAAAACACCGACATCATCGTTTTAAAAGTTGCAAATGAACATCTCCAGGTAGATCTCAAGATCGAGGACATTGAACGCTCCCACAGGGTGGGTCAGAGGAAAGAGCATCCCAACAGAGATCATCCAAGAGGCATCATAGTCAAATTTAAATCCTATCGGAAGCGCCAGGAGTTCATCTCAAAGCGACGCAAGCTGAAAGGTCAGAAAATGTCCATCGTTGAGGACCTCACAGCTAGAAATAAAAAACTGCTCAATAAGACGAGACAAAATGACAAAGTGGACAAAACATGGAGTAAAGACGGACGCATATTTGCCGTGTTGAAAGGAAAAGAGAATCAAACAAAACTAATCCATAACATTGATGTTCTAAAGAAGTTATAGTTCACATCTTGCAAGTAATGGACAAACTGACTAAAACTGAACAGACTTAATCTCGATTTCATTGCATTAATCCTGGTGGAATTTTCCCATTCTGGACTTTAATATCTTATTTGAAGATTGTTGTATTTGTGTCTGTATTTCCTGTATGTACATGTATATTCATGTGTATATTGTCAACATGTTTCATTATCTCTACTATATCATCTGATTGATAGAACTCGTAAGTCCCTTTTTTCTTTACGTTTTTACATGTTTGTTCTTTTTTGTATGTAATGTATTTTTGGAGGAGATCAACTTTTTATTCAATTATACCTTTCAATATCAAATCTGGAGAAATGTGTTTCCTTTTAAATATATATACACTTTTATGGAATTTCATTCATAGCTGTTATACTATTTTACACTTAGTCTATTGTTAGTACTCTTCATGATATAGATCCTGATATAAATGTATTAAATCCTTCCTATTCATGCAATTGTTATACCACAAATGAGTTCAATTTGCAATTAAATATACACTGTTAGAAAAAATAAAAGAAGTTCCTGCAGCAGAGTCTCGAGAACACCTGTAATCTTACCGAATTGCGTAATCTTACAGGAAATTGGTAAAAAACCCGTGATTTTACAGAAAATAAACAGAAGATTTTGTACAAAGCAATAACAGAATCATTCTGTAAATTCATAAAACAAGAATTTTTCTGCGATTTAACAGAACAGGTCTGTTTAAAAAGGGGAAAAGGGTGTTTTATTCAAGGAAATTTGTAAGATTCCATACATCAAATACCAATTTCCTGTAAGATTACGTAATTCGGTAAGATTACAGGTGTTCTCGAGACTCTGCTGCAGGAACTTCTTTTATTTTTTCTAACAGTGTACACTCTGGTTTCAGCATAATACATTTTAATGCTCGAAGTCTTCAAAAGAATTTTGACGAAATTACAGACTTTTTATCATTATTAACACACTCTTTTTCTGTTATTGTCATTTCAGAAACTTGGATTTCTAAAACTCCACTTATTCCCTTTAAAATAGAGGGATATACTTTTATTCATTTAGGTAGGCATATCGGACGTGGAGGTGGGGTTGGTTTATTTATATGTGATAACATCAAGTTCAAAATTTGTAATGATATAATTCAAACAGATGAAGAAAAAGACTGTTGCGAAGCATTATTTATTGATTTAAGTGAAAATAATATTAACTTTAGAGTTGGTGTCATGTATAAAAAACCAAGCTGTAATAATGATGTGTTTTTAAACTTTTACAACAGATTACTTTGTGAGATTTCATGTTCGCGTAAGAAACTCTATATTTTAGGAGACCTTAATATTGATTTATGTAAATATCCTTTGGAACATGATGCCTGTACTTTCTTGAACATCAATTCATCTTTTGGTTTATTCCCTGTTATCAACTCTCCTACTCGTATAACTTCAAACAGTGCAACACTTATTGATAATGTTTTTACAAATGTCATAGATTCTAAACTTGATTCTGGTTCTTTAAGTGTTGATATTACTGACCATTTACCTATTTTTCTCATAACAAATATACAATTATCTAAGAATAAGAAAAAGAATCAAAATATATCTCGTAAGTTGTCACTCGAAGGAATCAATAAGTTAAATCATGAGCTTTATAACTTAAACTGGTCCCCTGTTTATATATCTAATGATGTGAATGAAGCTTATAATATATTTCTATCCATGTTCATTGATATGTTAGATAAGTGTTTACCTATTAAGACACATAAAGTTCGTAATATAAAGATTCGGAAACCATGGATAACCCCAAAACTTATGAGATATATCAAACGCAAACACAAGTTATACAAACAATTTCTAAAAAATTAAACATCTTCCAGTGAAGTTAAATACAAAAGGCATCGTAACAAAGTTAATAATTTATTGCGCAATGCCAAGAAAATGTATTATTCTAATAAGTTAAGTCAAATTAAAAACAATGTTAAAGGAACATGGTCAATTATCAACAATATACTAAAAAAATCAGAAAAAAATACTTCAGACTATTTCATTTGTGATGAGAAAGAAATCAATGATCCACATAATATTGCCAAAGAGTTTAATTCCTATTTTGCTAACTGTTGTTCAATAGCACTGGAATCAACGTCTCCTGTTAATAGTGAATGTAACATCACTATTGATAATTATCTTGCTGATAGCTGTCCAAAGTCAATATTTTTTAAGCCTATTACAGAATCTGGAATTGCTGAAATTTGTAAATCATTAAAAAACAGTTATTCATATGACTTTAATTATTTAAATGTTAATATTATGAAGCAAATTATATACTCCATTGTGAAGCCTTTGGTACATATTTTTAACATGTCTATTGAAACTGGTGATGTTCCACTCAAATTGAAAATTGCAAAAATAGTGCCCATTTATAAAAAGGGAGATTGTCATGTTTTCAACAATTATCGTCC
Source organism: Lytechinus variegatus (assembly GCF_018143015.1). NCBI lineage: Eukaryota > Metazoa > Echinodermata > Echinoidea > Temnopleuroida > Toxopneustidae > Lytechinus > Lytechinus variegatus. The sequence goes on from NC_054742.1 coordinate 32,808,767, forward strand.
AATCTCTATTCTACCCTGGTTTTCTAAGTTGATTGAGAAATGTATTTATAATTGAGTGTACTCTTTTCTTTGTAGCCACAATATTATCACTAACAGCCAATATGGATTCAGAAAAAATCATTCTACTTCCCATGCAATTATAGACATTCAAGATAAAATTATTTCATCTATTAATAATAATAAGTTTGGGTTTGGGATATTTCTGGATTTGTCAAAAGCATTTGACATTGTGCATCACAATATCTTGTTATATAAATTGAATCACTATGGTTTACGGGGCACAGTTTTGAAATGGTTTACTAGCTACTTAGATAATCGCTACCATTATACATATTTTGCAAATTGTTCTTCAGATAATACTTTGATTAAATATGGCGTGCCACAAGGGTCCATTCTCGGCCCCTGTTATTTTTATTGTACATTAATGATATCACCAAATCCTCAAAAAAATTTGAATATATACTTTACGCTGATGATACAACTCTGTTTTATACACAACCAAACACAGAAAATTTACAAGAAAATATTGAATCTGAACTCCGCAAAGTTATCACATGGTATGAGACTAATCGATTGATAATCAACTTCAATAAAACATATTTTGTTCCATTCCACAATAAATATAGCAATGTGAGTAATGAAGTAGAAAATATTGTCATATCCATTGACTCAAAACCTTTAAAAAAGTCAGATGATGTTAATTTTCTTGGTATTTATGTTGATAAAAATTTGCAATGGAAGGTACATTTAGACTATATAAACAACAAAATATCAAAGTGCGTTGGTATTTTATTTAAACTCAGACATTATTTACCCCTATCTGCTCTGCTTACTTTATATAATTCCTTAATATTACCTTATTTAATATATTGTATACCACTTTGGGGCAATTGCAATCAATCAAAGCTAAACACACTATTTGAACTACAAAAAAAGCAGTCCGGACTTGCACAGGAAGTCATTATCTTGCACATTCTGCACCATTATTTAAAAAATTAAATATATTGAATGTTTATGACTTATACATTTATTATACTGCCGTTCTTGGATTCTCTTTTTTCAAAATGTTTTACCACCGAATGTTTTACAGATGTTTCAGGTAAATAGCAATGTTCACAATTACAACACTCGAATAAACAATGATTTTCATTTATTTAAAATTTCCTCAACCTTCACAAAAAAATCATTCCGTTTTAGTTTTCCCACTGTTTGGAATTCCATTCCTCGTAACATACGATCATACACAAATCTAAATTTATTTAAAAGATGTCTTAAAAAATCCCTTTTGTCCAAGTATTAATCAATTTGCTCTCCCTATTTTTTTTACATGTTTTTGATGTCATCCTATATTATTATAATGATCTAGATACGCCTGTGTAATATGTATTATAATTTCTTTTGAGAACTTATTCTCACAAGGCCACTGTGCTTTTCTTCTCAAGTTCTCTTTCATTCAATTATGATATTTAATCAAGGCAATGTTTTGTTTATTTATGAAATGATTTACTCTGTATTATTGTATGCATTTTTAATTTGTTTGCATTGTACATATGTTTTTTTTTAAACCTATTTGAATTTGAATGAATAAAGAATTGAATTATTTATTTTATTTAAAAAAATATTATGATATATCTCGTTAGAAACCATGGTTTTAGACAATATTTAACCCTTACATCACAATTCACAATTATATGCGATATTTAGAGTCAAGCAAAGCCAAATTCTGTCAAAATTATATGTCCCATGTTACAATGTACGCAATACCCTATGGCAGCGATTTTGGAATTCAAAGTACATGTATTTAGTTAGAAATCATGTTTAAGACAATATTTTTACTCGTATATCACAGTTATATGCATTTTATAATTCTAACTCTTGTGAAAATTTGTTTCTCCATTCGCATTGTGCATGATAAGTATAGGGCCTATGGCAGCCATTTTTAACATGTTGAATGTAAAAATACAGTATTTATCACATAAGTGGCATATTAACAATGTTTTTAGTCAGTATATTCCACTCGTTTATCTTAATAATATGCATTTTAGTGCTCACTCTTGTCATTTTTTGGCCCCGGCCATTGCCATTGTACATACATGTAATACACCTTGGACCAGTGGCGGCTATGTTACATATCAAAATACAGCAATGTCCCCATATATGACATAATAAATGATATATCTCGTTATTAATGATGATTTGAATATATTACTTTGTTCATACATCGCGATTTTGTGCGGTTTAGTGCTAATTTTTGTGAAAATTAGTTTTCCCTATATTCATATTTTACATAACAGAGTATACAATGGCATATGGCGGCCATTTTGAATATCAGGAAAATAAATATTTTGTAAAAAGTTATTTTTTCAGAGAGTATTTCATTCCTGCCACACGATTTCATGCATTTCATAGTTAATGTGTGGACAATTTTATGATCTTCATGGGTAATTTGCATATTTGGCGGCCATATTGGATTTTGCCAATTTGCGGAAAATGCTCAAGGTTGCACGAATGGCATCATCCCAGATTCGTAATCAGCACCCTCGTATTAACAAGAAACCATAAAAAAATATTGTATATATAAAAAACAAGGTTTGGTCAAGTTTCTATTGGGCCTATCCTGGACTGTTACACGAGTAATGCCTAATTACAGAGCACTGTCAATTTGCAAGGTGCACTTTCGTGAAAGGTTTTTTTTTTATTTCCAGGGTATTATTAGTGAGAATTCCCAGGTCTTTTATATTGTTGGTTCATTATGATACATCCTTTATAAAGGCAACTCTTCTTAAAGTCACAATCACCCTAAATATGATTTTTTTTAAATTTATGACAAATGTTTATGTACAAACAATATCTATTTCATACTCTATATCTATGAATAATTCTATGTCAAAAGGTTGATGGACGGACGATATCATTGATCAGCGACAGGAATGACGATGATTCTAATCTTCTACCACTGGATAGTCACAGACAGACTGACGGAAAATATTCCCTTTTTCCTCTTTCAATATCATGGAAGCATATAACCTATAATAATCGGTGCTTAAAAGCATCTCAAGACGGTAAAATCCTAAGAAACATAAACAAGGATCTGAAGGAGGCCCCATGGTGACATGAATTATTTTGGTTAATGAAAGATACCGTACCAAACAAAGTTTCCCCTTTTCCATAGCCGTCATAACGAGCATCACATGTATTATTCATTTCACTCTATTATAATGCACCATGTACATGATGTATGAATATTATTCCTTCGCAACTGGGGTCGTAATACAGCTAATACAAATCGAATACATATTTCCTCCTATTTTTTCCTTCCATACCTCCCCTGCCTTCCGTCTCATGCGCCATTAAAATATCTTCCACGGAGACTTTTAATGATCCTTTTGTACCCTTTTAGGAATCGATTTAGCCAGTTTCCTCACGCTACCTATGGATTAAGAAGGATAAAAACCTGATGCATTTTCTCCTCCTTGCGCGACGCAAGTAGGACATAAATTGGCAAGCAATTTCTAGATTTGCATTTCTTAAAAAATAAAGATAAAAAATATGGCGATTTTCGTTCCTATCTATCTGTATCTGTCCTTTCCCTCTATCTTTCTTTCTTTGCTCATTTTCTCCTATATTCTTTATATTTGTCTTTCCCCATTCTCTCTATATTTCCTTCTCTGTCTCACTGCTCATCTCCACACAATATTGGCCAAATTATTCTTGTTGTACCCTTCTCCTTTTCTCAGAGTCTCTAGTACCTCCAACTCCCCCACCCTTGCATCCCCTCCCCAGATTTTTCCGAATCATCCGCCTCTTTTTCTCTCAATACTTGTTTCTCTTGTTTTCGCCTGAGGGGTGTGGATTGAAGGCTTTTCCTCTGTCTATCTCGTTACATACATATTCTATTATGTTGATGGTGTATCGGGGAAGATTAAGATTCCTCATCACCGAGTATTTTCTTTCTTCCAATAGATGAGTTAAAAATGACATTTAAGGGTGGGAGATAGATGCGTACGTCTTAACGCGGTAGATCTGCCAGGCTCAGTGTCCTAAGAATTTACAAGGAAAAATATCGCTGTTATATCTCCCTTTTCTACATCTATCTTTAATTCCATGCCTGTATAATTTTTTTCCCTTCAGTTGAAATATGGATATAATTACTTCAGCTCCAAAGCAAATCTGGTTCGATATGATTGATGGATGAAGATAAGAGAGGAAGAGCAAAACTGACGAGAAAATTTACACAAGAGCTGTATTTTTCCATCCTGTAAGAAATCGAAACTGCAAAATAAGAGGTGTAACGTTACTTTGATAATTATTGCCTTACATTGTATCGTTTTTCGTTATCAGCATCATTAACATTATCGTTATTAGTATTTTATAGATAGTAATTCTTTATCATTATCAATGTATGTCATCATCATCATCATAACCAATTTTAAATAACCGCATAGTGAATTTAGCTCCTTTTGGAACAAAACTCAAATTTGCAATCAATTTTACCAGCCTTTCATTTTTTTCAAATGCGATATGTTGCATTTGATTCCCACGTCTAAGATACACATATTTGTATTAAAAAAATCAATTTAAGTCAAAAGTGGATTTAGCTCCTTTTGGAATCAAGCTCTTCATATGTTAGATACCAAATATCTTATGTCGTTGATTAAGTTATTGGAATTCATTAACTTGAATGTCTCCGATGTAAGGGATGTCCATTGATACATCTCTAATTGGAACAGATATGAAGAAAGAGAAGGTGAAAGAAACATTTCAAGAATGTCCATGGATGTGGCGTATCGGAAAACCTTGCCAGGAGCGGGAAATATTTTTGACAACTTAAAAAAAGTGGAAGGATGTCAAAGGTCACTGCCATTCCCGGAAGCACTTTCCCCTCAAAGATTTCTGAGAGATGTATCAAATCTTTATCATAGAGATTTAAAACAAACCAGAGTGACATAATACGCGGTAAATGAATTAGCATCATCTCCATGCACATTCATGGGCTTTATTAATTTTTGACGGACACTCTGTCAAGTTTAATTGCAATTGGACTTGAACTCACCGAAAAGGGAGATACTTAGTTTCAACCATTCAATCAACATCGACTGACCCATCCCCTTTATCTCTCTCTTCTCTTTCTTTCTCCCCCTCTCTACCTCTCCCTGTTCCTTTCTCTCATATTTTGTTATGTATACTTTTATCTCCTATAGGCCTATGTCTTTCCCCCATTTCATTTTACTTCCCTCGATTCTTTTTTTCCCTTGTAATTTAACATCACCCTTCATGATGCTTGATTTAAATGGGAGAGATATTGTTTCTTCTCATTTTTCTTTCAAGCTTTTCTCCCTTATACAGTGCGTATCAAAAAAAAGTTTACACTTTGAAAAAGCCCTGGGAATTAAAAAATATACAACATGTGGATAATTTTTCACATCTAATCTCGGGTTTGTGTCTCATCTATCTAATGAAAGTAAAAGTTTTGACAGAATGTTACACTTGAGTGAGCACTGTCCATTTTTGTAAAGCTCGCAGAAATCTGTTTGCGCAGAAATGCTCGTTTTCACGCTGTGTCAAAGGGAAAGGGCGAAATCAAACTTACCCTGCGAAATATTTCTCATACATTCCCCTTGCACTTTTAGTCGATTGGAATAAAACGGATACATTCCAGCATTTTGTAACAATTTTGCCACCCAAATTGAAATTTCAACCACAACCTTTACCCGTTTGTCTGCTAGCTGGTTCTGAGGATATAACTGAATCTGAACAAAACTTTATATCAGACATCTCCAGCATTTTTCACAAAGTTTGTATCATTAAAGTGGGTTTACATTTCATTTTTAATTTGATACTTGTTTCCTCCACACTTTTCCAAGCTTGACAATGATTAATAAAATGAAAATGAGGCATTTTATGTAAATCACAGCTCAGTGTAAAGCAAATATCGTCAAGATGGCCTCGGTGTGTGGGGGAGTGGGGTGAGGCGCAATGCACTCTTCGAGGTGTTTTGGGCAAGGAAACAAGTTTAAAAAGGAAAAGATATCATCAAATCAATTTACTAGCTAATTCCACGTGTTCTTCATGATTAAGGTCCACTTTTATTCGCATAACTATTTCCAAGTTCTGCGCAAATCATTTTTCACTAACTTTTCAAAAGTAAGTGGTGCTCACTCAAGCGGAAATATTTTTCGACAGTTATATCGTCATTTGCTTAAATGGATCTGTACCAATGTTAAAATGTGGAAAAATCTTTAGGATATTACAAATATATAATTTTACAGGATTTTTTCAAAGTGTAAACTTTTTTTTGATATGCACTGTATACGTTACACCTGTATTTTTGCGAATACCACCGCCACCACTGCTCATCATCATCATCGTCGTCATCATCATATTCATCATCAACATCACCATCGTTTTTGTTTGTCGTCGTCACCATAATATATTATTTTTTCACCTTAATACTGTCGTTTTGCTGACATAGGAGGTGCTCTTGTTCATTTTTTTTCTCCAGTCTTCCTTTTCTTTATCTTATTTTTCATCATAATTTTCACCATTTTCTTCGTAATCATCATCATCATCATCATCATCGCCACCTACTTCTACTACCACTACTACTTCTACTACTACTACTACTACTACTACTACTACTACTACTACTACTACTACTACTATACTACTACTAGTACTACTACTATTACCATTGGCGGCGGAAGCCAAAATTTTTAGGAGGGGACAACCAAAAAAAATTTTGACAAGCCCCCCCAAAAAAAAAGGTTCTCAACGCAAAAATTTTAGGGGGGGCGTAGGAAAATAAATTGACAAGCAAAAAAAAAAAAAAAAAAAAAAAAAAAGTTCATCAAAACCAAATCTAGGGGGGGGGGACCGTCCCCCCCTCCTCAAATTTAGGGGGGACACGTCCCCCCGTCCCCCCCGCTTCCGCCGCCTATGACTACTACTACTACTACTAGTACTACTACTATACTACTACTACTACTGCTACTGCTGCTGCTGCTGCTGCCGCTGCTTCATTTTCCTCTTCCTCCTGTATTTCATTTCTTCTCTAACCTTCTCTATTTGATTATCACAAATAACATTTCGCTTTATTTCATGACACAAACAAATGGCAAATAGTCTACCCTTTCATCCGCCTTTTATCTTGACAACTCCAAATAGAAATAAAGGCAAACAATAATGTGTATGCACAATTATGTTTAGTTCCATTTTGCCCCCCCCCCTCCCTCCTCTCTCTCTATTTCTCAATGTCTTTCTTGCTTCTCTTCTCTTCTCTTCTCTTGTATTCACTCTCAATTTTGTCCTTACCCTTTCTCTTTCTTCATCTCCTTGCTCAAGACAAGAAGCCATTTAAATGCATTCACCAAGAGAGAACAGTATACGCCACGTAACAAACATGCGCAGTCGGTGGCTCTTAACCGTCTTTACGTCTCTCTCCCTACCAAAGAGGCGCCACCAGCAATGAAAGTACACGCCCACTGCCATGGCGTAACTCCCCTGAAAGAAACATAACCGCGAAGCTTTAGAATCGTTGGCAATCACTCTCACAACTTACAACCACCAACCACCATCTTAACGAGCTGTCACGTTTAACGTACCTTCACTGCGGACACAACACCTAGCACTTTGGCAACCGATCTTCTTTAGAAAAATATCAAATCTTACAATTCGAATTTTACGTCCTTTTTAACAATCATATACTATTTTAAAGTATAGACCTATTGTGTCATCGTCTTTGCTTCCATTTTCCTAGTCATCGAAGCATCATCTAGAGGCTAGTTTTTCCCTTGGCCAGGCAGGAAAACAACTCAAACTTCACTTTCTCCACCCTCAATTTCACGCTTGTTTACAGGTGAGAACTATATTCTAAATTTACAATTATCTTACCAGTTCATATAATATTGACGCCAAAAGCTATTTCTCATCATGTTCTACTCTACTAGTATTGAAATTAATTTTTTGGCAGTGAATACATCTAAAATTCTATTTTGAAGATTGTAATAAGATACTCAGTAAATAAAGACAAGAAAATGAAAATGAGGTCGATAATGACCTGATGATAAAATAAAAATGAAGATCTGTCTATCATCTATCATGAAAAACAGAATGCTGTATGTGCTTACCTCTAAATCTGAACGGAGGGTGCAGCTATTGTCTTTGATTTTATGATGGTAATACATGTACGTCTAGATGCTGAAGACTGTGCACAGTGGCGGCGACTGTTAAACCTGCAGCCCCTACCTAGGCTGCCTTGCCTCTGGTCTTTGCAGGCTTTTAACCGTCGATTTTTTTTTTCATTTTTTCGATCAATGTTGTTTGCAAATAAAGTAGACATGAAAAAAAATCGATTGAATCTATTGAAATACGGCAACCACTTGAAGATGACTTGTCTTTTTAACTTAAGAACATAGACTCCTTTTTTTTTTATTAATGATTACGATTGATTTAATTATGTGTAAGTTTTTACTGCGTAAAAGAAAGAGACAGTGACTAAGTAAGAACTGCCACAGCGTACAGAGAACGCAGCGAGAACTTTAATTGACGTGGTGGCATCTGCATGAACTTCGTGGACATAATATCAAAAGTCCACGTATCTTGAGCGCGTTTGAATAGAGTACAGCGTTAGAAAATTTATCCTCAAAATTAAAAGAAGTTACTGCAGCAGAGTATAGAACACCTGTAATCTTACCGGATTGTGTAATCTTACAAATTTCCTTGAATAAAACACCTTTTCCCCTTTTTAAACAGACCTGTTCTGTTAAATTTTCTGAATTTACAGAATGATTCTGTTGCTTTCTCAAAATCTTCTATTTTTTCTGTAAAATCAGGGTTTTTTAACAGTGTATAGTCACAGTATAACAAATATCTTTATACATCGTCATCGACGTAGTATATAGGCCTCGCGGACACAAAAGAACGTAGCAACAACTCATTTTATGCCCAGTGAACTGCAACTGCAGTCTACACACACATATTCAGACATCACTACGTTCAAACGATGTTCGTAGCGGAACCGTTTCGATGCGGCATGCGCGAACAATAAACTTTGTAGGGACACCACTAAAAACGTGACATACAGTGAACACATTTCGACAAACAACGGAGTTGGCGCGATTTATTCTTATTTCAGTTACGCGTATAGAGGGAACTTCATTCGGTTTATAGGAGCACCCCAAAAAACGTTTACCCAATACTGGGTAAAATGGGAACACATCATGGTTGTGTAAAAAAAGATATTTTTAACTTTTTACGCAATGCTGCGGTAAAATAGCCGAATATGGGTGTAAAGAAAAATACCCAGAAAAAAAGCATGTTCCCTTTCTACCCCAAATTGGTTAAATTTTACTCACAAATTTTAGAGTGAGATATACCTACTACAGGCTTATCTTTTTTGATAAATCCCTCGTTTTAATTTTGGCACTATGGTTTTATGTAATTTGTATGATTATCACTATGTAAGAACATTTTATTTATATCACAACGATCATCTTTTTAATTATTGAATTATGATTGATTGATTGATTGATTGATTTTATTCGTCAAGAATATCACAAGATATTACAATGAAATTGAAGAATACCTTGACAGGATAGCCCATGAAAGCCGAAAGGCTTATTTCCAATGGGGTCCTATAGTTAGTATAAAACATTAACATATTGTAACAAAACTGGAATATGGTAACAAAAATAATAAAATACATACATACATATCCATCAGTCAAATAATAAGCAAACATCTGAAGCAAACAACAATCCTCTTAATACGTAAAACAAGATTATATTTTAACATGCCCTAATGTATACATTATCTAAAATAGTAGAAACCAACAGTACAAAATGTGTGATTTCTAATGGTAATATTGCTCCCGAGTAGCTTCCAGTTTTAGGTGCTTCTTTAATGCACTCTTAAACTGAGAAAATATTTTAACTGCTTTTACTTTATTGGGAAGAGCATTCCAAGATTGGATGCCATTAAAGTAAAAAGTGTTCCCTATATGTCCTTCACGTTTTGGCAATATAAAATTAAAATCACTATTTCGAGTACCGTACCTATGGATATTTGATACAAACCTTTTGTTAATTCTACTTCTAAGAAATACATGGTTGTCTTCTTTATTTCGTCCTTTGATTATTTCAACTGACGCATAACAAATACGCCTTATGAAAAGATGTGTCTTAGACCCCCCCCCCGATAACTATAGATATTCTCATCATAAATGAGTTAGGCGTAATATGTTTTAAAAATTGCAAATAATTGTGAATTTTAGATTCTCTTATTTCATGTGATATAACTAACTGATGATTTCCCATTCGCGCATGAGGGGGTAAGAGCAGTTTGAAGAAAGGATATCACCCAAAAGTATTTTTTAGACGGTATCTGTATATCAAAAATAAATTCTCATGCCTATAATGTTTCATAATATGCCCTTTGATACCCCAATCAAAGATAATGACCGAAGAATTGCACAAGTTTTTTAATGATACTTGCGTTTCCGTAATTTAATGAAACAATGCACCTTTGAAATTCAATTCAATAAAAATAATGATCGAGACCATATATGAATAATGGTTGCAATGGCATAGTTAACTAAATAATTTTTATGCATGGCTGATCGTCAAACAAAGCATACTAATAAGTCTGACATTTAGCCTTTAAAATGTCTTCGTTTTATAATATTATGGATAGTGTAAATTTTGTCATTTTTTGCAAAGAGATATGAATATACTCCATTTTCTTTTCGTGATTAGTTTTTTTAGTAGACGAATGAATAACATATATCAACATTTGGCAGGTTTGGGTTTCAGTGCATTTTCATGCAGCTTTGGAAATATAGCTGCATCCAACCCACTTAAAAAACAGTTAAAGTCCATTTTCTGCTTTCACCAATGGTAATTTCTTGCTGAGTAAACTATGTTTATTTATACAACTGCATGCTCATTTTCAGTTCAAGTAAGTTTCTATGAAGGTAAACTCAGGTTATCATAATTAATAAGTCTTTATCATGTCTGGTGAAGTTATGATCGGCTTTGATAAGTGTTTAATATGAATAAGAAAAATTCATCTTTTCTAATGTCAAAGGATTAAGATTCAAATTCTTTAGCGTCAAATTCAAATCTTTAAGGTTGAATCTATTGGCTCGTCTCTAATCACAGCCAATGGGGACTATTTCATAAAGACTTTTATAACTTTACCATTACCTTGGAACCGTGTTTGTGATTGGCTTCCCTAATCCTGTTACCATGGAAGCTGCAATGAATGCCAAAGTTATGATTGTAACTCTTTATGAAACCGATCCCACGGTCCCGCTGCATATAAAAAAACTTACTTATATGGTAATTTTGCCATCCAATTGTAACTTACATGGAATCATTGATTTTGATTGGCTGATGAGCATTATTGTCATGGTAGTTACCATTGGATATCAAAGTTACCAGATTCTATTTTTTAAGCCTATGATATTTAGTGATGGGGATGTGTCATAATGTCAGCTTGGGTTTAATGGATTGTTTTCAAGTTGTAATAAAGGTATCCAATCACTTAATGGTTTGACCGACAATTATTGATATTTAACATCCATTACCATTATTTGATTCCTGGATCCCATAGACTAGGATTGAATGGGCTTTACAAAATTTAATCGAAATTGACCTGGGATAAGTCTAAAATAATATATATATATATATATATATATATATATATATATATACATATATATATATTGAACAAATTATTGTGATTTTTCTTCAATATTTATATTAATAAAGTTGTGCGAATACACTTTTGTAAATATAAAACAAAATGAATTTGTATGATGTATTTCAAAACTGATTAAAATCTTCCTAACAAAGATGCCATTTTTAATAGGTAAAGTCTATAATTAATTGAATATATTTGTAAATAATTGGCATACAATCGTAATGAGATATAATTTATAATTTTGATTGGTAAAAAAGAAGTCAAAATTTCAATTATTCAATTCCAAAATAAAACAATTGAAATTATTGCGTATTTTACATTCGGTATCATAACTGAGAGAGAGAGAAAAAACAACAACAATAGTCCTATAGTCTGTCCGAATAGCATATCTAGGCTTTGCATTATGACATCCGGGAAGATATCCAGTTCGCCCCCCCCCCATCGCTTCTAGACTGCGTTATAACCTCCATTATGATAAGCAAGGGTGAAGTGTTTGACCAAGGGGTGAAATCCTAATTGAATTTGACCAATACATTTTCTTGAGCATTTTGTCCATGAAACAAAACATATTTTAAAGGATTTTAAATATTGTGAGTAAAATAGGTAACCTGGAAACTCAATGTATAATTTTTACAAGAAAAACAATAGAAAATATTCCGTATAATATTAAAAATCTCATGCCCCCTTGATACGGCACTGGACTGTCTAAAATATTTGGTGGAATGCACCCACATTCAACCTCTTTGGAATGACGTGATTAAATATGAAATATTAAATATTAAATAAATATGAAAATACATGATAACATTTATTTACACCATGTGAAAGAATGTTTGGATACAAAGACGATAGATTTGTGACTTATATTTTTTCTTTTAATGAAATATTTTATTTATATTTGTAAATTCAAAATATAACCCTCCCACCTACCAAGCTATTAAAATTCATTTGAATGTTAATAGAGAAACAGGATAGCCAAAAAGCAAGGTAAACTAACTCTTCATTTCCGCAAATTGAGATTTGAGCTGTAATTTGCTGTGAATGTTCATGGTAATCTTTATTAATATTTATGTATTGAAATTCGCGTCGCTCTTTTATTCTTTTTTTTTATTCAATTTTTGTTCATATTGTATTGTATGTGTAATATTTCATGTAATTGTTTTTTGATTGTTGTAAACTTATTTTATCAATAAAAACTGAATTATACAAAAAAAATGATGGGTGTTTCTATGAAAGAGTAACCTACCCCTTTTAAACACAATATTGCCTAAATTATACCAAGTTTATTTTGAAAAAATTTACATTTTAATTCTGTAAGGCGCTTAATATATACCTAAAATGTTTCTAAGCGCACAATAATCTCCAAACTTTCGAAGCAAGTTGTCTGCATGGCGCATCTTTGCATGCAAATACTCTTGTAGTTTGTTTTGGTAAAAGCCTCCTCCCAAATTGATCCAATTTACGTCATTTCCTAACCGTAAATGTTGTCGCCTGATAACCAGTCTTTTCATTATGTCTGTCAATTATGTCACCATGCATGACACGAATCCAATAAACAACATAGTGAATAGGGATTGTATTAAGATGTGTTAGTAGAGGTAGCTCAGGCAAAGTCAGATGATCAGTTTCAACTGAAAATCTGTCTATATAGTTTCGGTCAAGACTATCAATCGAATCATATTTTGTTCCACGTTTCAAGTTGGTCTGGGATATTTTATTACACACAGTATAGTCAATTCAATACAGGGCTACATGTTGTTTTGAGAAAATTTTGTAATGGTATCCATTAAAAGTCTATCTGCCATCAACTTGCAAACTCCAAGTTCTAAATAATTCACGACATCACCATTTCCCCCCAAATCGTTTCCAAGGAACGCAACGAACCCCTCATATCCGCCGCAAATTTCATTCCAGCCCATCTTCATTGATGTAATGAAAAGCTATAAACAGTAGTAGTATCTAATAAGACTTAGTGTAATGCATTCACACGGCGAATCTCAATTCAATATGGCGTAGATTAATTCTTTTGATTGAATATAGTTTTAGTTCATTTATTTCCTATATTTTGGAATTAAAATCTGTCATATCGATCAATGTAATTTGAAGGCACCTTACGTGTGTTTGTTGGGGATTTTTTCACGATCTTGTTTCTTTCTATGCAAGTCTGAAAATTTTTGATCCACTTTTCGAATTGCTAATTATACTGAATATACATTATCAAGAACGTTATCTGTTAATAAACTCCCCTTCTCCATGCAGTCCCCAGCCATGCTCTCTGTCCAATACCCACATACTGTTGGACACTATTGTTTTATTGTGAATTCCCATGCATATGCAGTGGATAATATCGGCCTAAACTGTTCCTAGGAGAGGTTTTCTTATAAATTTACATGATTTGTGTAATTGTGTCATGTTGTACAAATATAAATAAGTTTTGGTCTAATTTTAAACAAGATTTTACTATTTTATTGAATTGAATCATAAGAAAGTAATAAAATCTACAAGACAGAATGTATAACGTTAACTGAATTATGCTTTAAAAGGAAAGAATTTAAAAAAAAAATCTTAAAAATAAAGCGGGGAAGGTCTCTACAAAGTAATATAAGGATATATTAATATGATCGTATGCATGAAAGCAAAAATATCAGAAATTAATCATAATACTATTCAAATACCGACAGTCCAAACAACATTCCTGATAATGTAAGGGATACATGATTAAAATCCTACCATCAATCAAAGACTTGAATTGAAGAGACTACATGAAATAAATTCAAAAGAAAAATATCTTGACATAAATTAAAAATAATAAAAGATACAGATGAATCGGAATCGCTGTATTCAGAGCCTCTTTCTAGATTCGATCATTTTAACTTTTTTTTTCTTAAAGTGCAGAAAATGGAAAATGTAAATTGTTACACTGCTTAAATAAACCAGATAATGCTTGGTGAAGATGAAAGTTATTCACATTACAGGGGCCGCGGCGGAAACGGGGGGGGGTTACTGCAGGGGCTTCAGCCCCCGCCCCCTGTACTTCTTTCCCCAAAACCATATACAAAAAACGTAAAATGACCATCTGATTATTTTTGCATGGTCAGCCCCCTCCCCACCACTTTTGGTTCAGCCCCCACTTCAAAATCTTTCAGCGGCCCTGCATTATCAGTCGACAGTCAGTGCTATAAATGGATTAGTTTATAGGAGAGTAAAATTTGTCATCATTAAAGCGTTAGAGGGAATTAATTTGTGATATTCATTTGAAAGAAAAAAAAAATAACAATGCAAAGACGAAAACCTTAAAAGTAGTTTGCTCTTGGTTTAGTTTTGTTTTGTTTATTCAGACTCTATCACGGTCAAATGGAGACATTCTTTAAGAGAGCTATTAAAGGGACGGTCCGGGCTGAATTTTAAAATTTATCAATATTTTGTAAAAAAAAAAAACAGTTATATGCACGTCGTTATGAATATTCACTAGGTGGGCTGATGATGTCATATCCCCTCTTGTTCTTTTGTATGTAACATTTAGTGTTACTGCTTCTAAAGAATGGAACAACATATCCACTTTCATTAAATCATCAAACTCTTCAGATCAATTCAAGAAACTTCTAAAAACATACCTCTTTTCCGATTAATTTCTTTTGAATGTATTTTTATTGTAAGTATTATGTACTCTTGTTTTAAACTCGTTTGTAAACGCTTTGATATAGTTAACTATGGAGAGCGTACTAAATGCTAGTTATTATTATTATTATTTTATATTATGATATTAGGTTTATTCAAAAGAACTAAAACAATGGGACTGACAACTGATTAAGTGCATTAGTTATTTATTGCCGCAACTTATTTTGTTATAATGGAGGCACATCATTTACACATGTATGAAAAAATAAAACATTTATGATTTCATGTAATAACATAAGAAAAAGGAAAGTGTAGATGTGACATCATCAGCCCACCTAATGAATATTCATGACGATGTGCATATAACTGTTTTCACAAAATATTGATAAACTTTGAAATTCAATAACTTCGCTATTTGTTATCCGATTTTGATGAAATTTTCAGCATTTTGCTCCGTGAATTTTACTCTATTTAATGAAAAATAAATATATCCAGCCTGAACCATCCCTTTAAATAAACCGAATCAGATTGGTATACAGACTTCACAACGTCTAACGTGCACATAAATAAAAAACTCAATGCATACAGGGGCATATACTTTTTTGTAATATTTAATACTAAAAATTAACAGTTTTGTATAGGTGGTAATTATACGACCATCCCCGAAATAAAATCCAATTGTCAAGTGAGATTATCCCTTTCCTGGTTGCACCATATAAAGCGTGCCCTATATAACCCGGGCCTATAACAAGTGTTCCAAACCACATGTCCAATCGAATAAAAAGAGTAAATCAATCAAGCATATATAATTCTTACAACTTCACACGAAACTGAAGTATGATAAATCAGAAACATGATCACGTATACACTATTAAATTATCATATGAACTAAAAATTTTCGTCCTAAAATGAAATCACGGTCTGACTGCATTTGAAAGTGTAATATGTTATCTTGTATGTGATAAATACAAAGCAAACGGTAAACATGGTAAATGTTTGACATTATCAGCGGGCTCATTTGCAAAATCATCTTGTTATATGCATATTCATTACAGCATTGTTTGGGGATATTAATCAATATGTCATAATATGATAACTCCTTACATCCGATATGGATTAGATAATCTGAGATATGCTCATACTTAATATGAAATATTATTATTCACGATATCCGAACTGAACACACAATATTAAGTCAATATCAGCACTAGTAATTGCCGTCCACTGTCAAGCTTCGATCAGACTCATCTTAAAAGTATTGGAGGAAAAACGCGCATTCATGTTTATGCCAATGTGATGTCATATACCTGATCAATACAGGATACGCCCACACCTGAAAATAATAACAATGATAGATAATAAAAAGTATTTTGTACATTCCCACCATAAAGATAAGAAATATAATGATAATGATGAAGTCTTGTTTTAAATGGGGTGCTGTAACAAATAATGTTGAAAATGTCTATTCGTAAGTTGATTGGGTCGCACTTAAAATTTCCGTTGATAAAATAATATAATTCAATAGCACAATATTAAACTAATTCATACAAACTGTAATCTCTCATAGATCTATGTAATGAATCGAAAATTAATGACTTGGAATGCATTTTACTGTGCCAAATTGGGAAAGAATTAAGTCTCTGTCGACAGTACCTTATTAATCATGCAGTTGTGGTTTGATTCTTAGCTCATAGTTTCCAAGATACACGATAAAAAAGTATTCTTCTTTCCACCACAGCCCACAAAATTTACGAGGGAAGACGTTCTATTTAAGGCAGGTATCGTTCAATCAGTAGACATTTAGAATTAAAAGTAAAGTTGGACTTAACTATGCCTTATTAATACTTGGAAGATAGATAAGCACAATGTTGTAGTCATCAGAGAAATAATTCAAACTTAAAGAAAGCAGTCATGCAGTTTCCTTTTCTGTTAGCCAAGTGTTGCCATACACATTACCAGCGGCAAACGATAGAGCAGTTTGCATAAGACGATTAGGGAAAATGATTAAAAAGATATACCACACAATGAACTTAATTCCGGAGTACCGCAATTCCTCTGGTTATTCTTTGGCGTCTTCTCAAGACTAGGCCCCTTCAGTGGCGTAACAGGCGGGGGCAGGGGGGCAAAAGGGGGGAGAAAGAAAGGGAAAGAGGGAAGGAAAGAGGGAAAGGAAAGAAGGAAAAGGAAAGAGAAAGGGAAAAGTGGAAAGAAAATGGAAAAGGAAGGAAAGCGGGAAGAAGAACGAAAGAAGAACATTTGAAAAAGAACAAATCATTCCGAAATAGATCTATGTAGTGCAATATCATGATGGGAAATAAATCAAAAGATGACAAAATGGCAAACAATAGCGGGAAATAAAGGTAGCATAGAATTAGTCAAAAGCTAAATTGGAAAAAAAGAAAAGGGACAAGAAATGAAAACGACCGGGCTGACGAGGATAGAAAATAAAGAGCGGGAAGAAAGATGAACTGCATACAACATTGTGCTATTGCCTTGCAAATAAGCTACCGGGGCGATGTCCCAGACCCCAAGCAGTGTAGGGGCTCTTCATCTATGACCTTCAAATGGCTCTATTACGCCCCCTGTAGGGACCCTTCCTACATTAAGCTTTATCTTCAATCACTGGCGTACAGGCGCGGGGGTCTTGGTTCAACACCCAAGAGGAAATAAAAGAAATTATGGGAGACAACGTGTAATGACATGAATGGGAACAATGCAATGTGTTATTTGCTGAATATAATGGAGAAATCTATCACATAATTAGAATTTGATTTCAATAGGCAATTTTTTTTCCAGCTCGCTTTGCTCGCTTGCGACTTAATTTTTTTTAAACAAATTTTCCCACATTGCTGTTTTGCCCCCTCAAAATATTTGGTTCAACTGGGTTGAATAGATGTGTTGCGTAAAAGCTATATTCTGTATATACCCGCGATTTCATTAAATAGTGGCAATCTGCGAGGTTTAAATGGCTTTGATATCAAGAAGTTCGGGGGCTCCGCCCCAGACACCAACCGCATAGCACTGTCGTATACGAGTATGGAAGGGTTGGGCCATGGTCCCAAAATTTCTACCAAGAAAAAAAGGAGGAAAGAAAAGCAAAGGAAAAGTGTAGGATATGATTTTATTTACTGAATATAATGTAAAAAAATATCTCATAGTTAGATTCTCATGAAAAGGTGATTTTATTCTCGCTCGCTTGGGACTTATATTAAGCAGCCTTTTAGCACATTCGCCATACTGCGCCCCTCGTTTTTTTTTTTACTCTGCACGCTACTGCCGCAAATAATCCTGTTCACAGTGGCGTACAGATAACAAAAAAAAAGGAATGGAAAGAGAGAAGAGTGAAATATATTCTCTGGATATCATGTCAAAATATATCACAAAATTTGATTTTTTGTCAAATTTTTTGCTCGCTCGCTTTACCCGCTCGCTCGCAATATTTTTTTAAAAGATAAATTCTGCCTGATACGAAATGTCTGGCCCTCTCAAAATCGTCGCCTCGTTAAACCATTACGCCTGTTCATACCATGATATGACCGGGAAATTTTTGGCTCTTGCCCCCCTGGCCACCGACCCCTGTTACGCCGCTGGCCCCTTATTCATAATATTTGTTTTTGTGGGTTTTTATGATGGTTTTATAACATGCCAGAAAATATCATAATATGCAAATTATCCTTCTCATGACGTTGCATTTTTTTGGTTCTTATCATTATTCTAATTGGCAATCGTGTTTCACGGACGAGCAGTTTTTATTTATGAAACAAGAAAATATTTCGATCTTTATAATTTCCTCTTTGGATTTAATGTGGCGTGCGCAGGATGTGTGATTATGCGTGTGAGGGTGGATTCTATCTTTCACCCTACCGATGTGACATATTGAAAGGCTAAAGAAGTCGAACATTGTAGAATGCATGCTGCAGAAATATAGTTACTATAGTGATAACACCGATGAGAGTAAAAACAATGGTAATTGTTGATAAAATTATTGATACATATATTATGATGTGGATATTAATTATTATGATGATGCTGATGCTGATGACAATGATAACATCAAACAAAAGCTATGTTTTCAGCAATATAACGTTCGCTGATATCTATGAGTGAACAACGTCTGTCTGTAGTGAAATGATCTGCATTCTCCAGAATTTTGCTAATATTTAAATGATAAAATGCATCAATTTTATAGTAAATATCACTTCTCGTGATAGACGTGTTACCGTACTTCGACCGCTAATCAAAGCGATAGACAAGGGTGTAGTGTTTATGATCGCCAGACTTGATGGCCTGAGCTCTAATTCTTAAGTTGATGGTTTCATAACGGAGATGTACTTCCTGCATGGTTATATTTTTTCCTTTGTCTTTTTGTAACCCTCGCGTGAAAGTTAGAAGAAAGGATGACTTAAAAACGTATTGAATTTATAAGGAAACAGGAGGCATGCAGCACATGCTTTGAATATTTGGACCCATGCACGTAAGACCTTTCATTATGTACCTATTTTGAAATATCATTCAATATGAGCTCCGCTAATTAATCTTTTTGGATATTAAATTTCAATTATTTTGATAAAATTGAAATCGAACAATATATTCAAGTGATGATTATTCATTTTCTGCTTTGTCTTACTGTTAAATCATGCCTCATTTATTCCCATGAAATCAGTCGTTGAATACTCTTTAACATGCACAATTTGGGTTTTGCGCTGAAGACGCCTTATCTATTATTCTGAAATTCCGATTCACCTGAATGCCCTTTTCCCAAATGAAATAGAAAGTCTTTCATTAAACAAACTGATACAGGCCTATATGGTTCAAATATACTTTAAACTTGAAAGGTTTACACAAGAAAAGAGACAAAGCTTTATTAATGTAAATAAGGCTTCTGCTTTCATGGCCGTCCATCGAGAATTCATATTACTTTTTAAAAAGAATGAAGGCTGATCATTGGAGAATATCAATGTTGGCATTAAGTCTCACGTCCTTTCTTTTGATATATAGGCTTATCCTGGTACTCGTTATGTATACTACACGATTTTATCTTCACACCCATATCGTCTTTTTTAATCATCACTTTCACTGGACAGATTCACTTTATGTTCAGAAACCGAAACACATTATGATGCTTGGGCGGGTATTAACCGGTATTAACTTAAAAAGCATGTGCATAAGGGGAAACTTGATCACAATTAGGGGGAAATACTCAGCAGCCTTATCCGAGTTGAAAGTAAATTCTTAACAGGAAATGAGAGAACACAAAATGATATGAATAGACTTGTATCCAGTCTGATTTAGGGGTGCGTATATATAACGATGTCATATACATTCAAATTCACAATCATTTTAGAATTGAGCTATTTATAAGCTAGTATATGGTGTTAAATCGTGGCGACCTGGACTGCTTTGAGATGAACCATCGAATTCAGTCTAGTTAAAAAAATACCGATACTTAATAGACAGATACCGCTTGACTCCGTAAAATTTGTGAGTATTCCTGTGATTAATTTGTATTTCTATACACCCTTTTATGAAGTAGAGATCGATTGACCTTGACTTTCAAATCATTGAAGAATTATCATCATAGTGGGTAAAGGAATTATGTATTTTATAAAGTCTTCAATACCTTCATTGATATCGTGACTGCATTCATTTTCTCAAGTGCGGATGGAAATAACCCTTCTAGCTTCGGCGGAATTGACAGCGATATTTCTACCCCGTCGTGAGTTCGCTGACATGTTCCCCGCTAGAGCTGCGAGAGTGTGAAGCGGTGAAATACTCTGCAGAACAATACCCGCAGAAATCAATTCAATAATGGTAGGAGCCACGCACTTCTTCCTCTTTATTGTACCTCCTCAATTCTCTCGCTTGGATTATCATGAATTCACAAATCAAATACGGAAATTTCTAGCCGCCGATATTTCTCCTACTATTCCCCTCAGTTATGAATCTATATTGTTATTAATATCAAGTGCAATCGCAGTTAATTTCACATAATTTTTTTTCCTGTTCCAAGTTTTATTCGACCGGTGTGTTCCCACCCCCCACACTCCCGATGGTTTTCGGCCTCTCCTCGTACAGTGGAACCTTACATCTCGATGTTTTGTGACAATTTCCCGATTTATTTTAAATAATTCTTTGTATCTTCTAATTATTCAAACATTTAGCTCAGTGTTAAATACATTCAAGCGTCAAAATTGTTATACATGTACATTATTCGTTGGCAAAATGTGCAAAAAATAACACTGTCTATCATTACAGACCCATTTATTACAAAGAACAACACGATTAGAATGAATAAAACACACTACATAAATAATCGGAACATGATTCAAGGTGGTCAGATCTCTTCCCTAGCCTGATTTTTTTCTTTTTTTTTACAGAATCCGATGGTAAATACTTTGGATATCAAATACATTTTAACGAACAATCGTAGATGAATGTACGCCCACCAATCTTAATATGATGAAACGAAAGGTCTAATAGGAAAATAAAACTGCATGAGAAAACCTTAGTAAGTTCACCCGTCTTATTTCTTTAACACATCTGACTTTGGCCATTTTACCACTCCTCGCTCCCCTTCACGAATATGTGTTCGTCGCGAAACCACCCACATCATCGATGTTGCTCCACATCGTTGTATCAGACGGGTTTATTGCAAGTCTTGCACATCTTTTGGTACAAAGTTTTCGTATCTTCGTGACTTACTCAACACTGCCAATTTCACAACGAAGGCAGTTTAATAACAAAATTTTATTCTGGACATTCAGCCATGCTAGCTTTTATGTATGAAATTGTTCAGAACAATATAACAAAGAATAACCTGAAGTAAGGCACTTTCCGTAAATGATGGATGCACTTTCAGACAAGATTTAAGAAAAATGGAATCCAAACACTTAGTTCTGAAGACTAGAAAAACATGCTTCTCATTCATGATTTGATATAATGAAATACAAGACAATTCGTCTGGCGAAACAATTACAGCATTATTTGAATGTGTGTTAACGTATATGACAGTGAAACCCCGTGTTTTGTTCATTATATATAATTTGTACCTTTCTCCGGCAGGTATTTCATAATTTATCCATTGCAATTTTCATTGTCGTTTTGATCAATATCACAATATTTTGCTTAAATCAAATTGAACGCGCATAAATACGACGAATAATGAAGGTTGGAAACCACAAAATATTGAGACGGGAGAAAGAGAAGTTATCCAATTATATACCCTTTTACAGATGGAAACTGAGTAGAGGGGATAGGGTAGAAGAAGAAAGAGGCTAGCGATAAGAAAAACACTGACGAATGGCTAAAAATGCTAATGTGCTACTGATGACAATTCCTCCAACTTCCAATGTACTGTTTCCAACGTAGATGGGGTACTTGCATGTAAAGATGCAACTCGGGTGTTGTACTTATTCTTATGTTTGGAACTCGAAAGTACATCCATGTAGATACTGTTCTATATTTGCCACTCCAATATTTCCTATCTTACCTTATTTTGTAGGTCTAAGAGCCAAAGAAGATTTTACAATATCACCCAAATTTTAACTATAGTTTAAATGATTTCTCTTAAAAGGCGTAAATATATGCTATTTTATCGAGTCCGGTTTTATTTGGATTTGGGGGACCACTGCTGTTTTCACAATTTATAATCATTGGTATATTGGTATTATCAGTCATTGCCTGCTCATGCTCGAACAAATTCCTTTATATCATTCTCTAGCGATATGACTTCTAAAATATATTCCTATATAGGTGTTTAGTATCCCTCGTCACGCATTTTTAATAAAAATGCTAATGTTATTTTGTGGCTGGTTACTTAAACTTCATTTACCAAAATTAATGAATTATCTATAAAAGTTTATACATACACAAGCATATTGTTTTTAAATGATTGAATAAAACGAATTTAATTGAAATGAATCGAATCGAATAGAAAGTTCTTTTATTTTCCAACCAGTTAATTTTGTTTATCCGGAATAATATTTGTTTATTTTTATTATTTTATTATTATTATCATAATTTTTTTTTTTTTTGGGGGGGCGTCTTGTTTAATAAATTAGTCATACACTTCATTAACATTGTCATTAAAATGTTCAAATAAACTGCATATGGATAAACTGTGATTGGATGAATTTAAATGCCTGTAAACTACATTGATACTTTGATGACCTTTGAGTGGATGAGATCCCAAGAGTTCGCTGACTCACAACATCATCTCACCCTTTGTCTTTCAACTATTCCGTTACCTAGCAACGCGTCGTCTGCGCACCTCTTATTGCTTTATGAGCGGGATTCAGGCAACGTAATCGTGTTATTCATGATGTTTGCTCGGTGTGTATTTCCGAAGGTTTTGTTTATAATCATGAAGTTAAGGCCATGCAGGCCTAGCTACCTTGAAGTCTATTTTGGCTTTATATAGATGATACGAATAAAGGTGAATATACTTAATCGTAACGATACTTGTACTACAATTACTACTACTGCTACTACTATACTACTACTACTTCTACTACTACTACAACAACAACAACAAATATTACTACTGCTTCTTCTTCTACTACTACTACTACTACTACTACTACTACTACTGGTGCTACTACCACCACTACTACTACTACTACTACTGCTGCTACTACTGCTACTACTATACCACTACTATTAATACTACTATACTTCTGCTGCTGCTACTACTACTACTTGAATAAGAAGAAGAAGAAGAAGGAGAAAGAAAGAAAGAAAGAAGAGAAAAAAGTGGAATACTGTCTCACTTACAGCTTTTGCCAAAAATTATCATAGAATCTGTAGATTTTGAAATCAGGTCAAGTGATTTGACAAAACATCTTTGATCGTTTGTATATTTCTTGGTGTTTTTTTTTTGTTTACCTTAATACACAGCAAAAACTGTGGTGTTAACCGGTGTACATAGAGATCCACACCAGTTATTTTACACCAGTGTTAAATCGGTGGTGTTAGTTTTACACCTATAGGTGGTATTACAACACCTTTTGTTGTTACATTTACACTCTTTGGTGTTATGTTTAATCTCTAGGGTGTAATTTTAACACATCAGGGTGTGGTCCTCTAATTGGTGTCAGTTTTAACACCGCAGTTTTTACAGTGTAAAAGTTGTAACAAATCCTAATACTTGCAACTTCTATTTTGTCTGAATTTTTAAAGAGAAATGAATATGTTTTGTCTTACTCCGGTGTTGTCAGACACTTTATTATCTCCTTCCTTCTTCTTTGTACTCGTCACCAATAATCGTCATCATATACTGCGTCCTCCCCCCCCTCTCTCTCTATTGTGTAAATATTTCTTTTCGTCTGTTCTTGTCACTTCTTCTCGTCATCTAACCTTTTCTCTTCATCATCTTGCTTAAAAAAAGAAATCTTTACTCTTATTCATTCCTTCCGTACCTACTCTTCTTTAATTCCCTTATTTCTATACCAGCATTCATGTGAAACGATTCCACATACATTCATCATACTATTTACTATGAATGAGAAATAGAATTCGTGTTTCTATTTAGTATATTCTCATTGCACTGTATATTCATAAGGAATTCTTCAAAGTTAAAGGCGAATGGTTGTAAAAAACATCTTTGTTCTTGAGGCTCACAGTTTATTAATGGCATACAACAATTAGTTGCAGATGGCATATCTCTAATGTCTATTTCGGGGATACATTTTTACTCCTCCCCTCAAAGTCTTCAAAAAGGCATGGCGTCCTCTACGTTGTAATCGGTTGCCTCTTCTCGCGGCTCTGGAGAACACGGTAGTCACCAGGCGAAAATGTTCCTATTGACAAAGAAACTGTGTTTCAATGGCCTTTACAGATTGGGGCATGGTCCGATATGGGGTCATCCCACCCCCCAAAAAATACTACTAATAATAAAAAAATAAGTTAAAAGAAAATTCCACGACCAAACCAATACCAAATAATGAAACGAATAAAAAGGAGACACATTAAATGAAGAAAAGAGGATGCAATATATAATTTTCATAATACTTGGTCAAATTATATGAAGAACTCGTGAGTTTACGACCATGTCACACATGATTCTTTTCATTGTCTTAGGGCCATGATCTTCTAGCGTGAAATCAATTGACTGTAATTACTAATTCCAAATCCTTTAAACGTCTATATCTACTCATTTTTTGTTTAGATCATCGGTTCAAATTAAAGCAGTGTTGTTTTAATTTGCTTTAAAAATTAATCAAGCCAATGAATAATTTGGATAGCAGGGGAAAGAGAAATGGAAGTAAAACAGCGGATCATATATGACAAAATTATCCCCCCAAAATAATAAAAGATAAACCGCTTGACCATCGTTCGTTCGTTCATTCACTCATTCATTCATTTATTTATTATCAGTCCCTCCGCCCATCTTTATTAATTAAACAATTAATCTACCCATCTATCCGTTACTTCATTCAATCATTTGTTCATACTTTCATCCATCCATACAATATTCATTCAATCATCGATCCATCCATTCATTCATTCTTTCTTTCTCTCATTCATTCATTCATCATTCATTCATTGATTGATTGATTATTACCAGTCCCTCCGTCCATCTTTATTAATTTATCAATTAATCTACCCATCTATCCGTTAATAATTCATTCAATCATTTGTTCATTTACTTGTTCATTTATTCATCCTTTCATCCATCTATACAACATTAATTCATTCATCGATTGATTGATTGATTGATTGATTCATTCATTCATTCATTCATTCATCCATCCATCCATCCATCCATCCATCCATTCATTCATTCATTCATTCACTCACTCTCTCACCCACTCATTCGTTCGTTCGGTCTTTCGTTCATTCATTCATTCATTCATTCATTCATTCATTCATTCATCCATCCATCCATCCATTCATTCATTCATATTCGTTCACTTCTCTATTCGTTATCATTCGAGTTTTAAATATAACATCTTTCACTGGTGAAAGAAATCATTGAAACTTCAGGTTCCATGACATTTACTCGGGCGACAATAATTGCTCCGAAGGAAAATCTGCAGGTTAAGCTAAATATAAAACCAAACCTCCGAAACTAAATCAACCCAATTATTTATCTTTTCTTTATTCTGGACCAAAAATTCTATCACAGTTCTAACTCTAATCCTCTGACCTCTAATATAGATCAAGACCGGAGCTAATGTGGTGTCACTACAATGGATGACATAATGATAACCATGAGTCTTTATCATGATTGTAATTGAAGATATTTCATACACAAATACAACGATTATTGGAGGCCACACATCTCTTATAATATATCAGAAAGATAATCATTGAATAATCTGTTAGTCTAACCAAAAGGTAAATCTTATAATCAGCGATTGCACTCGCCAATGTATTGTAATCAATCTATGGTGTAATTTAAAATAATCATTTTATTTGGAATTGAGAAATCATTTAAAGTTTTCATAAAGAAAATATCACACTAATATACGCTTAATAAGTTGACCTTTGCCGCAAATTAATAATAGACCTTAATTTTGAATTTATAGGTACTTACAACATTTTCTTATCAGACATAAAATATGCTAGTATTTTTCTTTTAATATGAATTTCTTTCAGAAGTCCACTCTCTTGCTCACATAAGTGTCATCTCACTCACTACACTGAATTTTATAATGCTGGTCAGTTAGGACCAAGTATCTGCTTCAATTTCGATTACATCTATCAGAACACTCAAAGAAATAAGACAAAAATTAAAAGAACAAAACAAAACCCTTCAGAAATACCTGCTGCTAAAAATCTGTAATTCAACATGACTGTCGTTGGCCTATACGGGTTTTCTTTTTAAATGGGGTAATGCATTTTATGTAAAGCTGTTCTAAAACTTTTGTAAGAAACCAATAATGTGAATTAGATTTTGAGTATCAATAATCATCTTTCATTCCAATCATAGAAAAGTGATTCGTGTTTTTTTAATTTCTTTATGAAACCATTGATTTTTGTGGAATATTTCTCGTTAATGTTTTCATTTTCATCTAAAGACGATAAGTACTAATGCTGCAAACTTAGACAGAGGCAGTGGCATATGGCGGCGGGTGACGTAGATCAAGTAGAGGGGAAAGGGAGGAAAACAAAAGATATGAGGGAAAATGGAAGAAATAATCAAAATGTATAAAAAGGAGGGGTCAATGTATAATTCAAACAAGAGGAAAATATGACGTCATCTTAATCAAAATTTATCTAAGAGGCATAGGTAAAGATTATCCTCAACTTTTCGGACAATTCAGTGCTTGAAAAATTTGTTTTCATCAGAAATAGTTTACTTGTGATGAAATGAAAACAGCACAATAATTTGATTACAATAATGGAAGTACCAACAAGTAAGTGGCTCATCAACTCCTTTATTGCACATAATTATGCAGATCAAAGTTATCAAATTAATAACGATTCCTCTATTGAGTGCTGTACTAAGTATTCATAACTCCAAAATCAAACAAGCAAACAAATAAAATGAAATAGAAAGGCAATCGAAATCCGAAGAGGGAGAAAGAAATATAGAAACAGTCAACATTATGAATATCCATCATTGGTGACGAGATTTATATCAGAAAAATGTAAATTAGTTGGCGGGAGCCTAGGCCTTTAATAATACCGACAACTATTTATTTGGAAACAAAAAGGTAGGCCATAAAAGCGCAATTTCAATGCTAATTTCTGTAATTCCTAACATCTATAGAATCACTGGGCCGCCATTGTATTCTTTTATTTGAAATAAACATGATAAATGCAGTAGAACATTGCCAGTGTACGCGAAAAGACAGTACGTTTCATTGAAACAGGATAATTACAACCATGGCATCTCCATTCAGAGAGGATTCAAACCTTGCATGTCTGTACGCAGCGGAGGGGGGGGGGGGGGAGGGGTGCCCCCCGAAATTTTGAAAACATTATTTTTTTTTATTTTTTACAAAAAAAAATTCACACAGTACACCAAAAGTATGCACCAAATCCTTTAATTTTGCTTGGCAAAATGCAAAAGTGCCCTAGTGACAAGCTTGGTTGCTTCGCTCCCTCGGTTTTGATTTTTTCCTAAAAAGTTTATGCGTGCTGCCCCCAGCGAAAAAAATTCTGCGTGAGGCCATGAAACCTTGTCTCACGTTATAAAGGGAAAACTGAAATATTTCGCATTTCTTATAACAAAATACAAAAGAACTCTCATTACAGTAACAACCAGGTTGTGCATAACTGTTATGTGAAATTTCAATGAAGTTTTCAGCTTTATTCTTTTTTGAGTTTTTTTCTACGATATTTGATCGAATTAACTTATATGGTTGGAGTAGGCTTTCCCTTTTAAGCTGCTTTCAATGTGATATGAAAGGTCCATCGGCTGCATGCAGGCGGGTAGAGCCCATATCCTTACACTGACTGAAGTCTGACGGAAAACCGTCCCATTCGTATGTCCAGGAACTATTTTTGCATTCATACAAAATCATTTAGTTCATCTATTATTATCGTCATTAATGGAAGAAATTAGTAATGCCTCTTTTTTTTCTTCGTAAACATGGATGGATTTTACATATTATTTGCTTTGTATAAAGTTGTTTTTATTTTGTTTCTTACCGGGTATTTTGCTTTGAAGTCGTGAATCAAATCTAAAACAAAGAGTTCAACAATATACTTGGATACGTGAAAGATTCTTGTATCATTTTGATCAGCGATGCGATTCTTCTTATAGGTGACGTCACGTCATCATACCCCTTCCCTATTCGGTTCAGCTAACCAGCTGGGAAGAGTGGTAGATTGACATGCTAGCATTGATCAGTAGTGCGCATATACGGGTACACAATGATGTCGTCATGCATGTACTCAACAGGCGAAAGTGAGCGATCCGCCAAAATTGCTTGATGCTTGGGTAGAGAGAGAGAAAGAGAGATACGGCGGCGCGACTCTAAACCTTGCAGATCGTAAATTATCACCATTCAAGCAACGCACGCGCACCATCCACACCATCTCAAAATAAATGTCTCAGCATCGCAACTGATTTATTGTCACCAGTGTGTGTTGTGTGCTCCGCACCGCATTTATAGCCGTAGATATGAGCACATAGCTAAGCACGGCAATTTATTTTTTTGTTTCTTTTATTTTTGACTGCATTTCACTGAAATGATACCGAAAGAAATGATGCACGCATGCTTGTTTACACACCTTGGCGCTTACAAGAGCTCATAGTCACCAACACATCTTCATCTGTCACCTACGGGAAACTCTCCCGGCAGTGTGAGGCGAGTCCCACCGCTCGCACTTGAACCGAAGAAGGTGCACATAATTTGCTAGCACAGCACTCCATGGTACATGCTCTCCAAGACTTTTTTAATATTCGGGATGACTTATACCATTTTTTTCTGATGAATGATAGCGAATACCAGCAATAGATGATATTTTCTTCTTGCATTCCTTCGCAGACGAACTGCTTGACGCTCGCCGTATATCTCGGTTGAACAAACTCCGGGTTCTTACGGCGTATCTTCTCAGCAGTCTTAATCCTCTTACAGCAATCTAGAGGTCATCATCTGTGTCTTGAAAACACACAAGTACAGTCCTTTCAACAACGAAAACTGAAGAAAATCTGCTGTCGTCTACTGTTAAGTAGGAGACAGCGCGAGGGAGCCTTTTTTCAACCATTTCGCCAACTGGAGCAGTAAAACTGAAGCGGGAGCAGCCAGACACCAGCGGGACCGAGCTCCTGTCGTCCTCCCATCCGCATCACTTGGAAGTGGCCACCGTGGGAAGCTACGCTGAGCTAGAGGCAGGGGACCCTCAGGCTTTGGACGAGCCCAGTAGGAAGCGACTTAAAATGTCCACCGTTAGCATGGATTCGGGAAGCACCACTGGAGAAGAAGAGGTAAATCAATTTTTCTTTGCTTGTTTTGCTCCTATATAGTCTTAATGATTTTCAATCTCACCCCTAGTGCAAAAAAAAAAAAAAAAAAAAAAACCGGGAGCCCCCAACTTGGCAACCACATCATAGTTATACATTTCCGTTTATTTCTGCCACCCTAATATTAATTTCAACTTAATATTTCTTGAATATCATTCATGTACGTTTAAAGTATAATTGTTAATGATAAGAAAGACAAAATATTTGAGAATTCATCATACGTGCTTCTCTATCTTTTTAGGAAGATGAACTTGTACGTCTTGCTGTTAAATTCATGGAAATAAGAATATATGTTTAAAAAATACTACATGCATAATCACGATCATTAGCGGAGAACTTGATTATTCTTTAAAAAAAAACGAACATCAAACATAATTGCAATGAAATCCTTATTTACCATCATTCATTTGACTGCATGCGTGTTCGTTTTTTTTTTGTTTTACCATTTCTAAATGAATGTATAGCATTGTAAATGTTTACTCGAGTTGATGTTCATGTATGATAATGAGATGAATTTTTCACGGTATTGTATTTCATGAATAATTCTGTAAATTATGCATCCCTGGTGTCGATTACAATAATTTGTCTATTGTGCGGCGTACCTCAGGCACGTGGATCGGTAGATTGCTATCTGCTAATGCACCTGTTGTGCCCTCGTATCGTATATTCATTATATCGCTCGGCAAATATTTGGATATCAAAATAGATACGATCGGTTTCACTTTCTGTCGCCGTTTTTTGCCTAAAAGATGAATTTTAGTGGTAATAACACAGCTGCATATTAGTAGCTTTATTATCTTGTTTTGGGGGAAATATTCAGTCAATTTACAAAGGGTTGCGAACCTCGTTCGTCTCGAGTACCGGTATATTTTTGTCGTAAATTTCCCGCGTTGCTCCCGGGGTTGCTCCGGTCTGATAATTGTTTAATTTTTGGTAGGCCTATTCCGGAATGATATCGTATGTATGATGTTCAGTTTACTGAAGTGATTAATTTGTAATTTATCATTCATTTGTCAGTTTTCTTTCAAGAAACGTTTTAAAGCATGCAAGCATATTGAGAAGCATTATGATCGCATACAGTGTGTTTTCATGTGAGAACGCGGAACTACAAACACAATGCAATAATTATACTCTTGTCTCAAGTTCTTTACAAGTACAGAAGACAAGGAAGTTTACATTATTATGAAACTGATCACAGTTTCGAATGACATGTCTGTGAATCATCACAAGTTGTCATTAGGATCGGCCGTTAATCGCCCTTTTCATATACACATGAGAATATTCTTGTACATTGTACAGTGTCGTTTGTTAAAGGGAAACGCAATTCCATGCCCGAAGGGTAGTGAAGCCTCTCAAGCTCCAATCTTTTGTTATATATTCATTGAAGCGACAGGGTCTTAGCCGATTAGTGAAGAGGTTTAATGAAAGTAAGAAGATTCGCGCGACTGAATACATGAATTGAGGTACAGAGAACACGAAGAATACAAACATTTCATTCTATGCTATTTCTATACAGCGGCATTTTTTTAAACATGGCCATGTGAAAAGAAACATGATTGCATTCTGTTGCAAGTAATTAATGACAAAGACAAATTGGTCTCTGAAATTATCGCGAGCAACTCTTTGCCGCGTGGCTGTCCATAGATGGAGGCATAAAACGTTGTTCTTTCGTGGGAAAATTTATCTGAAGGATAAATTTTCATTCAGCATGGTCTTATTGGCTCGGAAGTCGAGATGGTCACCTTTACGCACCAGCCATTCTTAGGTCTTTTGTACCACCCCCCCAAAATAGAGACATTACAGGCGTAAACCCTATATTATTTCAATTTACGATATTGCCCATAATTATAGAATAATGATAGGGTCGCGGTATTCGTATTATCAATATTCAAATGGTCGTTTCGGCTTTTAAAAATCTACTGAATTTACCACATGTACTGTTTTTGCGAAAACACAGTACCTTAACCTCGACGTAAAGTTAGATGGATTGATTGGGATTCCGAAGCTTCCATATCTTGAAAATTACGTGGCGCGAGATTGATCCTTATAAGAGTACACCTTGAAAATTTTACAAAACATGTTGTCTTGCTATAATCTCTCAATTTTGCACCCCATTACGCGCCTTCTCGCCATTTTCTTGATGGATTTTTTTACCAGATGCATTTTCCGATCGCGTGCTTAAGAGGCACATTGCAGGCACTTATCAATGGCTCTTAGATGTAAATGGCAGGTATATTAGACACGATTTTCATGTAATATCCTACCTTAAAAGCGCACTCTGAATTCATGCTGATGCTGCCAAAATGACATGACCATCGGCATTACCCGTATTTTGATTGGCATTCGGACCCTCAAAAGAGTGCATATTAAAGCCTTGTGATATTTTCAGGAAATTGCTCCGTGTCTACATACATTACTTCATGTCACCGTTACGCGTTTTATGGAATCGAAGTCGAATCAATTCTTCACGCTAGAAATTCGCGGTTTCAAAAGCGGTGCATTTCGGTTGGAAACACGATTCTGGCTTGCATACCAAAGAGGTTGTTTTGGCGCCACGTAGCTCCGCACGCGATCCTGTCTCGTTGATTTCATGGTTCGCGCGTCCAAGAAGATTTTGATCGCGCATCTATTCCAATCCTGGCGACTTTCATGGTAGCTAGAAGTCTTTAGAAGTCGGCGCCCACTTCCTTGTGAATTTGGGTGTGCTTGTCTGTTTTCAGGTCAGTGAGGAAGAATCCGCCTGAAGACATGAAAACGGAGCTCTATTTTTGGACGTGACAGGTGAACTTCAAAGCCGTTTTTTTAGAAGGAAATTGGGAAAAGCATTAATTTTCATATATTGGCTGTGTTAAGTTAGTTAAAACGTTTTTTTTTAATAAAACAAAGCTCATAGGTTGATGTTATGTTTTGAATTAGTAGTTGACAATTTTTTACTGCTTATAATTATGATCTTGATGATGAAAATCATGATTATGAAGTAAATATTAGTAATAAAATGATAAAAACATGAATATAAATTATACCAATAATTTTAAATGATTAATATTGGAATCAAATAAAAGGTCATACAAGAAAATGTTAGAAGGGAAGCTAATTTCGTTTCAAGAATCAAATAGGGTTTTATTCTTTGTTTATTGTATATTTCAGTTCTGGTCAAAGAAATGGGGGAGGGGCTGGGTGGGCTTCAACCCCCTACTTTTTTCAAAAAATCAAGTAAAAAATATAAAAATGATCATCTGTCATTTTATTTTGCATGGTCAGCCTGCCCTTTCAAAACCGTTCCTCAGCTCCTGTTAAGCTTAAATTTGTCAATATTGAAGTCTACATTAACGCAATAATAACACACCTGACAATCTACAGGACATGCATCCACATAGAATAATGATACCGAGATATGGTATACTAAGTAATGAATATTTATTTAATATTTTGTTGCTAGTAATTCTGGTCATCATATGATTTGAAACTGTCAAAGATTAATGGCAACTCATGTATTGCATATCTCATCTTGTCAAAATGTTTGATTTGAACACTGTAGTTGAAGAGCAATGTACTCTGTGTCTGAAGGAGGCAGGCAACCATAAACTTGTCCATCTTCATTTACCAGTTCCCTGTTTATGCTTCTCCTTGCCTGCACATTTATCCAGGTATCCGTTAAAGGAGACAGAATATATTTGAAAATCTAATGTGCCTGTTTTGTCAGCAATATCACACGCTTGGACACCCAGATTTGCATGCCAGCGTTTGCATGGCTTTCTGAGTCCTTGTCTTCGACTTTTGGTGTGAATTATTCAGCAGTGATGAGGGTCTGGAGGATTGAGACAAGATGAAGGACAAATCTGGAGGCAGATTCTGATCCTTTCTTATTATTTGAGTCTAGTGACCAATCAGTCAGCTAGGAGGCTATCAATTGGTCCCTTAAAGTCCTTTTATGTTTTGAAAAATCTATTCATTGTTGGCCAGTACATGTATTCAAACTTATAAGAAAGAAATGAGAAGAAGAGGGGGGAAAATGAAGAAAATACAGAAGAAAAATTATGGGATTAGAATGAGGAGGGGAGGAAGAATTAGAAAAAAAGAATGCAAAGGAGGAGATCACTTAAGCTTGTGAACTTACCTTTCTTGGATGTTTTTAATTCTGACATACATATTTGATATATTAAGTGTCTGTTTGAATATTTTATGAACATTTTAGTAGTCATTTCAAATGCAAAATATATTGTATGCGCCAAAACTTTTTTTTTTTTTTACTCTACCCTTCCTTTTTAAAAGACAAAAAAGCTGAATGACCCTTGAGAGAAAAGATATTTCAAGGGAAATTTGTATACTGGAAGTGATTCCTGATGGCATGGGATTAATATATTATGTAAGTTGATCTCTATGTCCAGTGTATGTTGTATTGATTAAAAAGAAGGGATTGTCACAGATCTTTAAACTTAAATCTATGTAGGAATAGAAAGGGTTCCCATATGGGTCAGGTAAGAGGATCATAGAATAATGGTGGGAATTGCTGAAAAGTAGCTAATACAAGATTAAAGTGGTTTTTAAGATGCGCGCTGTATGTGGATGAGCATGTAGGCCTATAAATGATGTATGGAAAGTGAAGGTAATATGGCCGCACTTGCTTACAGTAAATCATGCTGTATTGCCTTTTTGTTAAGGAAATACAAAGCAGAACATTTATTACTTGATGAATGTAAGGCTAAGCAGCTTAAAGCATGGAATCTCCATCCTTCTAGAACAAAATGATAGAGAGAATGTTCTTAAAAATGATAAGATGGAAAATTAATTGTCTATTCTAATGTTCACACATTTTTATTTTGTAACATTGCTTCTGTTTTAGTTCTTGATTCTTGAATTCTTTGGCCAGTAAGTCAGGTAATAACGATTTTACTTCCACTAATGACATCCCTACTTCCATCTAACGACATCCATACGTCCATCTTAAAACCATTCTCAAAGATTTATGGCTTGGTTGTTAATACGAGGCTATAATCACTCCTGCCATCAAAGAAATAGAAAATGAAATATCCAGTATATATATGAATATGAGAATTAAGCAGGATTTAAAATGCAAATCTTTGTAGGAAGTGAACGCCTGATGGGATGGATGGTCTTCCATCTTGCATCTGCCGCTTGCTGTCATGTAGCTTACTTTCTAGTGCCTTACATCTTTTCCCCAGTGCTTTTCTTATGAATCTTAATGTCCTTCTGAGACAAGCAAATGGGGGAGGAGATTAAAGGTACACTGCATTCAACTTTGAGCTGGCTTTCCTCATCTTTCCTACTGGTGTTATCATCTTGTTAGATCTAGATGGAGGTATGGACATGAAGATTTGATGCATTATTCTTTGGAGTAGAAAGTTGCTAATGAGCCATTGCAGAAAGAAAAAAGTTTACAAGCTAGTATATTATTACTAAAGACATGTATATCCATCATTTTGAAATGAAGGCAATAACCTGTTACCCATGTTTTCCCCTTGGATTTATTCATATAACTTTACTTTATTATTTTTTCTGATTTTGAAGTATATGCATTTAAAGAAATGAGTAGACATGGTACCTATACTTGCAAGCGATAGGGGAATAAATCTACATATCAAAACCTAACATAATTTGAAACTGTAATCCCAAAGTGCATTGAAACCTGTCAAGTGATTGCCAGTCATATCAACAAATAGGCCCTACATGCAAGTAGATTCATATGTTAAATTTCGTATTTCAATTAGTGAGGTGTTAATAGATACCTCCTTTTCAGAACCAAAGGAAAACAATATTGATAATTTTGGATATCATCTAGTAATGAACATGTTTATCAGCATTGCCATATTCATTATATGAATATTGCAGAATGAGGCACCCCACAATTGTAGTATTGTATTTACCTAGGAGGTACATGCAGTATACCTGATTTTCTTTCTTGAAATATTATGAACTAAAAATTGTATCACCCAAAATATCAGATCCTTATACCTTGGTCACATTTGTTCTACGGCGGCCATACGGCGAGTTGGAAACAGCTGTTTTATTCATTTTTACTAAAACCACCTATATGTAGCTGGTACAATTTAATGTTAAAACGGCTGTTTTCTACTCGCCGTACGGCCGCCATAGAACAAATGTGACCAAGGTATTATTCATGATAATGAGGACAAAGGATATATGATACTTGTTTTCCTTGTTTGATTGTAATATAAACAGTTTGATGAAATATATCTCTACTCATTTATAACAATTCTAAGATATTTGTAGAAAATCTTCAAATTCTTTCATCCTTACAGGTGTTCAATGTCGATTTCTTTTGATTTGTCTTAATTCAGTACACTGTAGGTGTGTTTACACATGTACATGTAGTCCAAGACATTTCTAAACCATTGCTGCAACAGCACAATGAGTGAACAATAGATTAGATGTGTTTACACTACACTGGTCCCTAACAGTCTGCTATGAATTGAGCACTTATTATAGTGGTGTTAACGATATGCTAACCCTATTTACACTCTTCATAATCAAATCTAATTGAGTGTTAATGATCTGTAGAGTGTTTCGGCTACTAATCCATTTTGGACAGACATCCTCTGTCTTTATCATCGTGTTTTCAACAATTACTGTTCGCTTAAGTAAAATGATCTTCATGACAAGATTTGGTTTGCCTTTTTGATTTGTTGGTCTTGTGTTTTGGGCTATATGGGGCTATACGGGTGAGGTTTATTTTGTGTTTATTTGTAAACGCCCTCAAACAGTAAGACATGAAAGGTGAGTCTTTGTAGGAAGATGGTCATAATTTATAGGCTTTATTTGGTCATTGCTTCACCTACTTATTTTGATTTGTCCTTTGATCCATCCTGGGATCTGGAAAACTTAGTAGTAAGTTACATTTCCTTGGTGTTTCAACTTGTTTTTCCTCAGAGCAGCAAGGATGTTGATCATCAATCAATTAATCAATTCAGCACATTTTAAAGTTTTCATGGGAGAATGGTAACCTATATCTGTGCTCCATAAAGATGCATTGTGATTATGACTGAAGTTTACTTAATTTTACTAGCAAGGCATTTTCAAGGAGCTTTATTTCTTTTTTATAGTCCTAATTAAAATGCTATGTTATAGGGAAGAAGTTTGCTGAACAATTTTAATGTTGCCAATATTCATCTCATAGTCAAGTATCAAATTACTATTATAATTATAAATACAAATGATTGTTGGTCTTTTAAAATAATTTTCTTATATTTCCTGACTCTTTCAATAAGTCTAATGGATTATGATATATTTGAGTAGGAGTGATAATGACTCTATTTACTCTTCTGAAACGGAAAGAGACGTGAGTGGAAATTTTTCTTAATCTCATTTTCTCTAAAATCCTGCATTCATTTTACAGGTGTTTGTAAAGCTATACAGCAATGCTTATTGAAATGAGATTGTAAATGAAATATTACTGTGTATAATGAAGAACCTATTTCCTCTACTTCACTTGTCTGAGTGAGCAAACATTATTGATACAAGGAAGTTATCTTTGGCTTTGTTACATGAAATTAACGCTTGATATTGAGGACTATCTTTCCTTGTGCTCTGAAGCCATATAATACACATAAATGATGTCATAATATTCTATATAGGCTTTCATATTACAACATGATCTTTTGGTAGTTTGAAGAACATGCGACTGATTGATGGTGAAGTCATGTGCTAAACTGCAGTAGTGCATGTATATGGGGTTTTCATTTGCCCACCCCCCCAACAAAAAAGGCCAGACAGAATGAACATAAACGATACATTTGCAACTTGACGTCAAAAAGGCAAACTTGTGACTTAATAGTTAAATGATGCAAAGGCAATGATAAGAAATTACTGATTCTTCCAATGCTTAGAATATTCTGGCACTTTTTCTTCACTTGTTTCTTTTTTCCCTTTAGATTATGATGATATATAGAATCCCACACCTATACAGTTTCCATTCACATATAGAAATCCTGAACAAAAGATGCAGTATAAATTACACATTATACACAGTGGTATCAGGTGTCGAGCATTGCTAGTGGTTGTTGTCTGCAGGCTTACACTTATCCATGAAAAGACCTCTTCTCACTTCATATTCCTTAAAAAAAGAAGAAAGTAGTAGACCCTTTTGGTTGTTTGTGTGAATGTGTGTATATAAACATGACTGTAGTATGGGACAAATGTTTGCTTAATAGCAAGTGCAGTTTAGTTGTGGAGCAGAAGCTAGTTTAAGGGGCACATTAATATTCATGTAGTGCTAGAGTTGTACCCCTTGTGGGGAAGAAACTTGAGTCCGAGTAGAATCCCCTTGAATAAGTGGTGGCCCTCGAGGGCGCTCGAGGCCTACGGTTGTCCGTTTATAACCAGACCAGGGATGGCAGCCTGAATCATTGAGGATGGATAGAAATCTGGATTTAAAACATGTTTAAGTGTGATTGCAAGAGATCACTGTTTCAACTGGTGCATATTGTTAGATTGTATGGTTCAGGTATTGATATTCATTCATGAAAAAGTCTTAAATGAAATTTGAATTTTGCATTCAAAAGTTGAAAGTCACCTAAGAATTAGGTCCTATAGAATTTGAAATTGTTGAAGTCTTGTAATTGTAACATTAAGTATTCAACCTGCTCCCTACATGCCATATAATTAAAATATTGTAAAGTTCCATGCAACCAGACACATCGCTTTATTAATCCTCCATAAAGATCATGATATAAAAGTGGAAATGCATGGGATTTATAGTTATAGATATTGTTGTTATTCTTGTTGACAATAGATCGATATGAAACAATTTTTATGGATGATATTTATAAAAAAGAATGTAGATTTCAGAAGGTGTTTTTGAAAGACTGTTTTAACTGTTTGATATCTAAATTAATACAGCTTTCAAATGATGTATAATTCCAAAATATTATTCACTGACCATATACTATCTTTTATATGAATTATTTGAATAGGAACCCCTCTTAGTTCTAAAGGACATTGCTCTTTTGCAATTCTCTGTTTTCCATCTGCGCATATGGGATAAGGAACCAAATTGTTCCTTTGTGACATCACTACCTACACCACCCTTGGAGCTTGTAACCAGCAGAAATAGGTCTAATATCATTATTATAACA
This sequence comes from Lytechinus variegatus, assembly GCF_018143015.1. Taxonomy (NCBI): domain Eukaryota; kingdom Metazoa; phylum Echinodermata; class Echinoidea; order Temnopleuroida; family Toxopneustidae; genus Lytechinus; species Lytechinus variegatus. Next base: position 32,848,115 of record NC_054742.1, read on the forward strand.
CCGGGCATAGTGCAAATTACAAAATATGCAAGCAACGTGTCTATGGGCAAGAAATATTTTCTGTTTTTTATACACTGGTATGCATCTCCAAATGGTTTCCCTATGGTGGGCAAATTGATTTGATTAAGTTTACCGTTTTAGCACACCATTGGCAATGTGGTATATCTTTAGACCTACTGCCATCGTAATTTAAGCTAATTTTTGATCCCTACAACTAAGAATTAGGGCAGCAAAAATGCAACGACATTCTACCAGTAGTTGCAATCTGAGCAACTGCTATGAATTATATTTGTAGATGACTTGCTTCATTTAGAATTGCAATCAATTTGATATATTAGAAAAATATACTTGTAAGAAGTATCATATAAAAAAATACATTTGACCTCTGTGTGCATGAAAGCATGTGATAAGAATTTTATTAATAAATAGGTTCTGAAGTTTCTATGAAATTCTTATCTATATTTTTTTCCCGAGAACTCTGAAGAAAACTTCCTCTAATGTTTCACTAAAAAGTATTTGGGCCCTGTAAAGTATTTCTAAGAATAGAAAGGGGGTTGGCTGCATGTGCATTGCTTTCAATAAAAATAGAATATATTTATTTCTTCATTCTTTAATGGCATGAATGCATAGCTGTTAACTGAGCTAGTCAATTTTTTAATGTAGTTTTAAATGGAGATATGTCATGTGTTCCATTAGTTCATTAATAATAAATGAACCAACTTTCTTGGAATTCATAGTCTACAAACATTATTTGTTGCCTTGCCTTTCAAGGATCTTGTTTGAGAAAACTTTCTGTTTAAATAAAAAGATTGAATATGCCCGTAAGATGGTCTATTGCTACCACCCTTTACTCCTTATTTTGAATAAAACAAAGTGAATAAAGATAGGGACATTCCTGTTTATTCCCAATATGATTTTTTATGAATTTTTCTTACTTCATATGACACAGTTGTCAACTCTTCCAATTTCCAATCTGCAGTTTATTCCATGAATGTGAACCTGACCCGACTCTATTGTTGACGCGATGCAAATTGAGCCATTTGTCAAACCTATTTTGTTCTTAATCCCAATACGTGAAAAGAGGTCCCCCTTGGCCCAGTTCTCATTTTCTTCATGGGTTGAGGTTGCTCACTGATTTTCTGTGAGCTTTGATTCTTGGAGCTAGAAAATAGGAATTTTAAAGGGTCAAATCTGATTTTTCTTATGAGTTTTAACTTTAAGTAACCCAATATAGAACAATTTTTATGCAACACTAATTTCATAATGAGATTGAGACTAATTCGACAGGGGATGAAAACCTTTTACAGACTGATGCAACACTCAGTAACAGAGTTTAGCAACAAAGGTAGTTATTCTATACAAAATCAGTGGGATATTAGGCTTTAAGTAAAATATTAGATTGACAGGAGACACTTATTTGTTGTTCAGTTTGAAATATGACCAATGTCAGCAATCCAAAACTGTTTTCAATTTAGAACAAACAATTTGTTAAAATTTGAGTGGACATATTAATATCTGAACTAGATGCTACAAAACTCTGTTGTGCTCTGCTTTCTGAAAAAGAATATCAATATGTGGGTCAGTTACCTGTTACTATGTGATTGTTGATTGTTAGGAAAGGTTACACTCTAAAGTCATAGAAAACCTATTTGTTGTGATGTTGGACTTGTGTTTTAAATTGGAAATGATTTTAAACCCCTCACAGAGCCATCATGTGACTATTTCCCTCTGCATTATTAGCTTCTCAAGATAGCTTTGTGAAGATCTATGATGGGAGGTCATTAAAAAACAATAATTAATGGACTGGGTATGGCTATTTTGGTGTCAACTCTGCCTGAGATCTGGACAGTCAGTATGAGATAGCATAAAGTCATGCCAAATTAAAATGGTTTCAAAGTCCAGTAAAAAAAAAAATGAAGCAAAATATATAGATATTAAATACTGTGTTTTTAGCTTCCTATATGTAGGTTTTCTTTAGTATTGATATCTTAGCATTTCCCTTTGGAGGTCAATATAAATTATAGTTTCACCCCTTCTTTTGTTATGAATACATTGCTGTATTTTATTCTTTTAGGATGTTTATTAATCTTTTGAGTTCCAAAATATTTTTCAGACATAATAAACATGATTTGAAGTTTAGTGTCTTGAGTATGATATACTTTGACCAAGTGGAGGGGGAGGGGATGAAAGAACTAAATAAATAAATAACACACACACACCCACACATCCTAACACATCCACACCCCACACACACACATAATATATAGAGGCTTAAATCCAGCTGTACATGTATTATATGCTAGATATTGTTGAAAGCTATAATCTGGTAAAGACATAACTGTGTGATTTGATAGCCTCCCTTGGGATCACATCCCCACCAAATAACCTGTCTGAAAATCAATAGCATGGAAATCCAGGACCAGGCTGTGCTGATTAGTAGCTGAAAAAACATCCAGAAATCAATGCGATGGATTAAATTCATCCAAAGTTATATTTTTCATGACCATTTCTAAAACAAATATGTATTATTTTCTCTGAATTTTCCATAAACAAGGGTAGATTTATGGAGTTTTATAATTTGATTGTCTTGTATCAAGTTTGATCTTGTTATTTTCCTACGCAAGGAAAAAAGTAACTTCAAGCAAAATTTATTCTTATATGAAATCAACACTATTTGTTTTTGCTTTTCTGAATGCATTCGTGCAACATTTTGTTCTATATTCTAAGGCCTATGTCTCACCAAATTTGTTGATTTTCATATTGTACGGGTTGGAACCAACCACAAGTTATCACTTTGTTCGATAACGTGTATGATAGAAGTGATGGCTACCTACCGCAGGCTACGAAATCAATGCATTTTTATCTTAATGCCAATGCACACAATACCTAATGAAGTAAGAAAAACAGAGAGTAATCCCACTGTACTGTATTTGAAATAATACTGGGTAAAGTATTTACAGAAATTAAATCAAAGGGGAATTCAATCAGTTCAAATATATTCAATTACATATAAGAATAATAAACTTTACTTGCAATATACACATTGATACATGCATGATTAGTATTTTACATTCAAATAGCAAAAGTAATGACAATGATATGGTTTATAAAGGGGTAATTATTGTCAATTTGTCCCTATAAAAGAAAAGGGTAGGGAAAATAGAAATTGACATAATATTATGAAATTGAATTTGATTCCTTTCATTTTCCTTTTGAACGTTTTATGACTGTGAGATTACTCAATTTCTGTAGGTATAACAATCAAACTGATCACTTCTTTCAAGCTGCTTCTAAATATGATAATGTTTCTTTATCTCCAACATTGGGATTTAAAGAAAGTGCTAAGTTTTCCCACCTAATGTGTTGAATATATAGAAATAGTTTTTGCGCTATAGAAATGCATATTATTATTATTATTGAAAACAATACTATATAATGAAGAATGTCAATGAAGACTGTGACTGGATGTGGGAGTTTGTTCGTCTGTCTGGGGTCATTGAATTGTGGCTGATAGATTGATCAATTAGCATCTGATTTCTTGTAACCAACTGAAGATGATCTATCCAGATGGTTTACAGATAGGTCTACAACATCTTGTACCACACACTGCATCTATACAATCTATCTTCTGTCAGTTTTTCAGAGATCTCAGGATTAGAGTGATTCTTCTGATAGTGGACTAAGGAATTGGGAGTAACTCTCTGTGTGAACTTGTTTTTAACTGGAACAAGTAATTATGCTAATTTCTATTAATATTTCAATAACTCATAGTGTCATATCCATCTTCCATGACATGGCACAAACATGCATGCAACAATGAAGTTGAGTGGCCATTGCCAATTTCTGATAAATGTGTTACAGAGCCCATTGGTCTTGTATTACAAAGCTTAGCGATCGATCATAGGGATGATTTTAATGATCGATACCATTGATCAGTATGTGCAATCAATCATACTAATAACTTTACAATTAATTACTAAGCTTGGTGTTACCGGTTCTTAAGAGTCACTAGCTGTGTCACAATATATATATCAATTGAAAAAGTATTGTAGAACAATACATTTTCCATATAAAACAGAGAAGGCATTAGGTGGGTAATATGCAGGGTTACCCTCATGAATTTCTCCCAGGTTCAGTACGCCTCGTCCTAAAAGATCAATTGTGACGAAAGCCCTTTGGCATCATACTATTTATCTCAAACCAGGATGATATGTATACCTTGGTGTGATGTATTGCTTTGCTATTTGCTTGGAGAGATCCGATCAATTTAGGCTGCATGGTCTGTGACAGTAAACCTTTGTTTCGTACTAGCTTAAAGTCAAAGGGAAAGGGATATTCAGGACATAAATGTCTTTGAGTAATTTTTGAAAACAATGCTTCGAGTCTAAGCTTGGTTCACGCTATCCATGAAATGAAAGAAGTGTTAAGCTGCATCTATTTACCAACTGTTCTACCTAAATATAAATTCTACTTAGTATACCGCTAGAAGTGTTAAGCTTCATTGTGTGCAAAATACAAATGAAATGCGAGCAGGCCTCTTTTGCAAGATGTGATCTTATTCTGATTTTATTATAAAGATTATTTCAGCTCACTATAATACCATGTTAAAGGTGTTAGTATTGTCCATATTATATTTGTAAGTCATTTTTTTCAAAGAAGTTCACCCCCAAAATTGAAATTTTTTGAAATTTTTTTTGAAAGATAAAAAAGAATCCAGGTGATATTGTTTGAAGCTTGAATGATATTTCCATGTATACATTCCCAAATATATTACTAATGTGAATGAAAAGGAATATAAAAGGGTATACACACAGATCCTACAGTGTGTGGCTCGATCATACATCATGAAGGGGCTTAGAAGGGACCTCTGGGGAATTCACAGCATGCTAAAAATCATCTTTCCAGGCATACTCATGTTTCAGCCCGCTATGAATGAAATCGCATGTTGCTGGGCTTTCAACAATTGCAAGTATGCCCATCCTGTCGATGATGGTGCGCATTAGGTAGATCGAGCAGCTAGAGAAAGATATTGAAAGAATAGCTATGTTGTTTTGATGGAGGATAGAGTGGAGTTAAGACAGCCAGTGATTTTGATGATGATGATGATTATTAATGGCTGGCATCCTTTGATGTGTCAGAAACAAGGTCATCTAGTCTCCTCCAGCTTGAACTCTGTGCTCAAGGTATATACAGTACCACACACTCCTACAGCACATGTAGGATGGTTTACAGCATGGATGTTCAATGATTGCACTACAGACAAACTCCACAGTGGAAAAATATGGCACAATATGTTGTCAAGGCACTTTGTTTGTAATATAAAAATCACACTTGAGTTTAACACAATGTGGATAAATTTCTTGTTGAAGGAAATTACACCATGGCTTGGATTTGAACCCCCGACCCTCTGTTTCAAATTCAGAAGACTAATCCACTGGGCCACAATGCTGATAGAGTTTTAATCTGAATGCATAATGTGATTAATAGGGTTCATAATTGCACATGCCAAGTTTAAAGCCCCATTGGTATTGGTGTCTAGGAAAAGAACGTTGATTTGACAATTAGAGCTTTCTCCAATTAAACAACTTCATTTGATTGTTACATTTTGCTTCTGTCAAGTTCTGAACATATCCTATATAAAGATTTAATTATTTTTCCTTATTTTGTTTTATTCATTTTTTTAATTTTTGGGGGGAGGTCAGTATTCAACTATATTGATTTTCGATGTACCCGCATAAAAGGTGGTTTTGTGTAGATCGGTCTTCATACCGATGACTTTTTTAAAAATACAGATGCTGTCTTGCGTGGAATAAAAGCTAGGTTGATGATGAACCAAGTGATTCTATTAGCTTCAGCTTGATATTTATTTTTTTTCCTGTTTATTTTGTATACCATCATATAAGAAAGATATCAAGATTGAAATAAATGGGAAAATTACCCATTTGTCTTGACTTATTTATCATCTCAGATTTCACTGTTGACTTTGTCACCAAGTTTGGAAGTAAATGTGGACTGATGGTAATGACTCTTTATCACAAGATGATTACTCCTGTCCTTTTCCATTAAAAAATGAGAACAGATCAACTCTTTGAAAAATCTGAAAGTGCCTATCTTACACCTGTTATTCATTTTTTTTCTAATGAACTCACCCATACTCATCCAAGGTAGTCAGTGACTATGGGGCAGTCATTAATAATTTGAACAGACAATAGAGCAGATAATGAAGCACTAATCAGTGGGAGAGGGGCACTAATTATCCCCTGCTTCTCACTTAAGGACTTGTCATTATTATTAAGCCATCTATTGTCATGGAAGAGCTTATAACTATAGTACGAGCATTATGTACTAGTGAGACCTAAACAGCTGCTAATAAGTCCCTTCTCCAAGGAAGGGCTTCCCAATCCATCTGCCCCTTTAGATAGTCTCTAATTGGTATGTTCTTGATCCCAGGGGTCATACCCTAAACTCCAAAAGGCATTCTCCCATCATTCTCCAGCTGTCCTATGCGTCTTTCGAATTTTAGGTTTTTAACCATGTAGGCAAGTCATTTTTGTTCCATAATTTTTCATTTAATTCAGAATACAATGCAAAGGTTTTGTATTGTTTCATATCAGTATTAGTCAGTGTCAGATGTAGGACTTAATACATTTCAGGGCCCCTGAGGGGGCCAGGAACAAAAGGTTGACCATGGTGGTAAAACAGATTTGCTTACAGCAGTAGTGGTACAAGGGGCGGCCGGGCTCACTAGGTCTATATTGCTTGACTGAAATGCGCACATTTGCTTCTACCGTTGAGGATAATCAAATTATTAATGAAGTATTGCGTTACTTTATCATATTCTGGAGAAATGATATGTAACAATGAAAAAAAAAAATACAAAATTAGCAAAAATAGACTTTTACACTAGTACACAAAAACAATCCCTGCACTTTTTCTAAAGGTCACTTTAAAATTCACAAGATTTTACATGATTACAGTGTGAACAATGTGGTGAATATATAATACTTCGAATAAATGCAGAATTGCAGATCAAGTAAAAACAAAATTTACAAGTTTCTCTTGTTTCCTGCCTCTGTTTGTAAAAACAGAAAATCTCTACCTACATCGAAAGTTTAATTGGAGGATGGTTCACGAGATTTCAGGACTGGCTACTGTTTTTGTCTTGTTTTGACACCGGTCTCTCAGAAGACAGATTCTCATTACTTCTTAATGAAGGGCTGACTTGCAGATGTGCACACCTACACATGCTGCTTAAATCTATAGGGATGGTGGATTTGACAAGAGGGGGAAAACACATATATCTACATCAACAGATTGAGTAATCGAGATTGTTTCCATTGCTGCAGAGCTGTGATATACAGAATCACAACAAGGAAGTGCAGTCCATACTGATTTTTGTTATCATATTTTTGATACAATAGTAACTTTGAAAATTGATATGAAATTATAAAATGATTACAATTTTGGTATTTAAAGTGATTTATGTTCTAGAGATGATCCTTTTATAGGAACTACATGTTTCCCTTATTTTATTGCACCTTTCTTATTGTATTGATAACTAATATCACCACAAATTGTACATATATATATACGGATTAGTCTTGCAATAATTTATTAAAGTTTGGTTGATATAATGCTTTATGTCAATGTATACTTTTTATGATGCAAAATTGGGTTTTATTCATATTTTATACTTGTAGGCAAATCTGACACAGATGGGTAAATCAACGTTTTTTTAAGTTCAAGATGATATTCATTATTAACTACCTTTCAAGATTATTGCTGGGATGTACTTCTAATTTTTTATCATTCATTCTCATTGCAGTCCTGTAGCAAATAATTCCCACTCCACATGCCTGTTCGCTTTCCAACTTGTTGAATTGATCTTGTGCTAACGTAAGCATACCCCTTTGAAAAGGTCAAGACGTCTTTGCTCAGCCCAGAATCATTTCCTTGCCTTGTCCTCCTGATTTCATCCCAATGTTTGATGATTTCATTCCTTAGTCTTTCAAATTAGATTTTACATCATGTGTGTTTCAGACGTTCCACATTTCTGGGGGTCATGCAAAAAAAGCTATGTTTTTCCAAAGTGATGTCTATCATTGACATACATGTAATCCCACCCTCATTTCATATTCTTGAGTAACAGTTATCAGTAGGAATTCAGGAATGATTAAGTTTTGTGAAATTTCTATCTAAAAATATATCTGTATTAAATTTAATGTATATAATTTCATAACAACTCCCCGTATGAGCTTGTTATTAACTGGAACAAGTAATGATGTAATTTCTAATAATATTTATATAACTCACAGTGTCATATCCATCTTGTATATCAGTTTTCTCAAAATTTATTGAAATTATGCTTGTAACAAGAACTCTTTTTTATATACTGCATTATTCCGATGAGTTCTTACAAAATATTTTTTCAAGTTACAACCAAAATTGACAGATTTAATGAAATTCACCACCCAGTTAAGAATGCTTCAACTTCAAAGATCAAAGAGAAGCATACATGCGTGCTCACCACCTAACACTCAAATTTAACTCCAAGCACACACATATTTGTCACTGTCAGAATTCATCAAGACAAAGCAATGGTGATAAATGCCATCTTATTCACATTTGAACTTGGACACAAAATACCCCAGACAGCATTTTCAGTGGACAGGCTGTGGTACAGTAGCCATGCAAGCAGATAGAATGTTGATGTAGATTCAGTGAATGGTAGAATTCATCATTGAAATCCTGACTGCCCTGTGCAGACATATAACTGTCAAGATCTATTACTTGAGATCTACTGAAGATCTTCCGTTGGCTATGAGCTACCCCCATGGTGCTTTCTTCTCTTTACCTTGTGACTTATTTGTGTTCTTCCTTTCTCTGGATGGCAACAGAGTGAGGTCACACATGTGCCTTACATATTTGAGTATAACTGGCCAATAAAGTAGCCTTGAGGACATCCCATCTCATGATCAAAGTCATGGGTTGTGGCCTTGTGGGTTGTAGTCTTGAAGCAAGTATTAACCATGTTCCAATCAAAAACAATAATTGATCAGTCATTTCATCATGAAAGACACATACAAAATATACACAATAAGCTCCTGTATGTTCTTCATCTTTGTTGACTGTTTGTTTTCTTTCTTTTAAATTGAAAGCTAATATCTTGATAATGTATATAGGATTATGCAGTAAACTTATTTAGACCTATACAAATTGTATATATTGGTATTTTACATGTAGATGCTTGTAATTCTGTAATATTACTTATTCATAAGCCTTCTTGTATTTGAATATACACCGCATTTTTTTTAAAATCTCTGTCTGCATGTTGAATGTTACTGCAAAGAGAAATCACCCTGACCATCACACAGTTCCCCCTACCCTGAATGTACAAAAAAGCATATCTGTCATGAATGCAACAAATGAAATCATTTGAATATTTTGCTATTTTGCTATTTTGGGATCTAATCTCATCCATGTATTACAATGTAATGCATGGAAGAGAGAAATAATAAGCCAAATAGCTTTATAGAATTTTGTAAAGCCTTTTTTCAAGCTGATAGTAATTCAGATCACTTTCTGTAATTAGGAATAGCCTCAACCCCCCAAATGCATAAAAAAATGACATCCGAGTAATCCAAGACCCATGATGGAAGTGCGGAATTGGGAGTGCTTATAGGAAGACTATCAGCTGACAGCTGTTTGACAAAGTAAATGAATTATGCGGACATGATCCTAGGGAGTTATACCCACATAAATAAGAAGGATGCCTGCCTGTACTGAACATAGGGAAGCTATTAGAGAACATTGACTGTTGCGCGTTCACGCCGTATATCTATCCTGCGATGTTATGTGAAGAATTGGCCTAATCTGATGATCGATTGGTGTAAATCACTTCCATTTGTGAGGTAGAGGTGATAATGACAGAAAGAATGCTTGTATACTTTCACAGAAGCGAATAATTGAAATACAGGAGAGGGTAAATGAATGAAGAGAAGGATACAATATTACTCTTCAAACAATTTTGATTTAATCCACTTCAAATGATATGGAAAGAGGTTAGACCTTAAAAAAATTGTATAAAATGGATGATAAGTATTGTATGTTAAAATAAATAATTAGAAAAGATAGTGCCAACTGTTTGAATGCAACAAATTTACTGTTTAGGGTTATTTTTATTATTATTATTATTATAGTACATGACTGGCAGAAATATATATTTTCTTTATCAAATATTAGTGAATAGAAAAAGAATACATGTACTTTGGGATTCTAGACTTGAATATATATGTATCCTAGATCTAGATGACTCTGTTTCATAGTATCCTGGATTTTCATTCACCTAACCTCTCCCGATATCCAGCCTTCCCTCATTGACTCTAATCATCTCTCTATAGGTGGGACTACAATCTGTCATGTCTGCTATTATGATTATATTGTGTCACATACTTGGGTACGACACAAGAATTGAAATACATCAAAATTTTACTCTAATTGTACTTGGGTATACATAAAACCCATTGGAACAAGATGAGAACGATCATATGAGCTTTATTTTTTTTTTTAGCTTAGATTTTTTTTGTATTAAAGTATTCAAATTTAGCACTCAAGGATAATTATTTTACACATATTTTCTTTGCCCCTAGAATATAAAAAAATAGTATTGCATGAATGTAATGACATGTGTACATTTATCCATGATTTTCAATATGCTATTTCTTATCAAGAAATTGTTTGATTTCATGATTAGAAATAGCTTTCCAATTAAAACCTGTGAAAAGTTCTTTTTTTTAGACATATTGTATTGGTTAGTTTGTTTTATCTTGGCTCCTGTGTAGTTTTGTTCTGCATGTGTATTTAAGAGGTATATGTGTATTCAATAAATTCATGTGAAAAAGTAATATGAATAATAATATTGGTGAAAAGTGGGGGTTCCATGTCTGAAGTATTAGGAATAAATGACCCCTTGTCTGTTGTCTACACCAGTGTAGCATCTACAGCATGTCAAGGGAGGTTGACCCATGATATCATACATTTAATCTCATTGTTAATCAGCTCGGGCTAATGGAAAAGGCACTACGGCACTGAAACTGTATCCATCTACTGATAATACATTAGGGTGATCATCATCCGTGTCGTTGAAGTTGCATAGAGAGATCCCTATAATGTATAGTTTCCTTTTTCAAATATATTTGAACTTAACCTAAATCTCCTTGCTTGAACTACAGAATGAGACGAAGAATTTCAAGTAGTTTTGTCTTCATAAAATGCACGTAGCCATGTACATTTTTTAAAAGTTTAATCATAACTCATTCTGTTTAGATCCTCCATTCAGATAAAAAAGTAAAAGTTTGTTTCCATTTTATTTGGTGGATGATCTGATTGTTATAGAGATTTGTCAATGCATGTGGATCTTGCCAATGCTGTAAATTTGATCATTAATTTTCTTAACCTTTATATATAGTTGATCAATACAAGTACTAAAACATTGTTTCCCTTTTCTCCATTTTCAAATTAAAATACAAATTAAGTGCAAAATATTTTTCATGTCATCAGAAGTAAGAACTGTCTGTATCTGCCCTGTATCATTCCCCCACACCTGTTGGATAACACATTAGATAGAATGTTTAAATCATCAGTCAGTATTGATAGGTCACATGCCAATATTTCACACATTCCTGTCAGAGTAAATACAGCAATAGCAAATCAGTAGCATAATGTTGGTCTACCCAACTTGTTGAACCCATCAAAGGGTCTGTATTTCTTTATAGGTGAGATGGTTTATATGTGATCATTTGCAAAAACAACACAAAATAATTGTATTCTATATCCTACAAAGCCTTTAAGCTAGCCATTGAAGCGTGAAATAAGCCAAATTCAATCTCGTTAATTGCATCCTGCTTGGTATCATTCACACAGCAATCAAGGCCATCTCGTCTGTGGTTGTGCAGCTAACATCATTCGTATTGGATGGGACTGTGTAAACAGTGAAAGTGTCAAAGCCAACCGAGAAATTATAGATTGTACCACCCTTGCAGTAACTCGCTGCCTTAAATTCGATGTTTGCTGAGGAAGCGTTCACTATGATAATGTGACAGAATTTGATATTGATGGTTTTAGGCATTGGATTGTTGGTTTTGCCTGTTGAATGTACATTAGGCCGATCATCTTTTCTGACATTGCACAATGGCCTCAGTACTGTATAAACAGGAGTGAATTGATAACTTGCATTTTATTTTCAAAAATTCTTATTAGAAATAGAGTTATGTCTCTGCAGCACAAATGGTTTATTATGAGTGATTTAATTTATATTTCTCAGTTTGTCAGAAATATTATGGTGATAATGAATAAGATTTTCAACACTTAAATTTCAAATTAATGCTCACTGCAGTTAGTTGAATTTGAGTTTTATCATGAAAATTTCATGTTAGGTCTGTAAAATATGGCAAATATTTCTTCATGAGGAGTCTTGTAATTTAGATCATGTTCATATGGATTTGCTCCATTGCATACTTTAGGAGAGTATAAAAACATGTACATTTGTTTTCAGATTATTATTTGTCGATTTCCATGGTAACTGCACACTTGTTACAGTTTTATTAATGTTTTGCCACAATTTGCAGCAAATGTTTCACCTGCCTCCACAAAATGCATCAATCATGTTCTGGAAAATTGGATTTGCAGTTGTAGACTTTGGAATGAATATCGGATGTAAATATGAGACTTGAGCTACATAGCTGTGATTTGTTTGAAATGATGAGGCATTGTCCTGAATTGTTTCACCCCTTTGTTAGGGATTGGTTGTAGCCTCCCGAGAGTCTCTCGGTCAATCTTGCTGAATCAGGTTTTTGAGGCGATGCTTATCCCTATCTAATTAGATGACCAAATACTTTTATAGTTGTTGAAAGCAGCAGTACAGATACATACATATGGTGAATATGCATTTAAACAGCTTTATATGGCAAAACACATTTTAAAGTGCTTGTTTCTCTGTGTCTGCCCTCATAATGCTGGATCCTGCAGATCAAATCTCAAGAGGTTTCTTGGCCCTTCACAATTATATGATCAAACATTTATTTGAGATTTAACGATTTCAATCAACACATTTCTTGTTGGGAACTGCAGCTAACAATCACCAAAATGTATGACAATATTAAGTTTAAGAAATATCTATATTTTCTTCATTATTTTGTTTTCATGAAGCTTTCAAAATTTAAAGTAAGCTCCTCAGGAAATCTTCAAAATAATCCTTTGCCAGTTATTCAATGTTACTAGTATTGAAATTATCTCAACAATTTTTTTTGCTGTATTCCTACCCTATACATGTATAATAATGATACCTTTTTGCTGACAATAGTTATTTCTGTATATTAATTATTTCATTTGTTTATATGTTATGCTAATTACCTCTTGTGTGAAGGCTCTATTATTCTGATCATATTGTGTGGGTGCTGGAGGTGTCTCCAGCTGATAATCGTAGGCTACTCCAAGTGTCTGCTTGTATCTCATTAGTATTCCTGAGGTGCATCCACGCTTTGCTTTCTTTCTCACATTATACCTTGAATCAGTGGCATTTGGGATGCTACGTGTTGCCTCAAAGTACTGGTGTCTGGGGACTTAAATTCATAAATCAGGACTAAATGAGTGATACAGTGGCTTCACTATGCATCTTAGTGGTGATTAGAAAGCAAGATGGAAAGGAAATTTGGTTTGTCCTTTAACCAATCTGAGAGTATAGAAGACGGAGCAGAGATCCATCATAAGAAGCATCAAGAAAAGCTTCCTGAATCTGGGACAAAGGACAATAGTTCCAAAAATAATCATTGAGAAAAAAATTTCATTCTTGGAAGTCATGTTGTAATAAATAAGAAAATCATAAATGGTTTTCAAATTCCATGAATAATTATTCTTTTTAGCATACCGTCAGATTGAATAATTTTTTTGCCACAATTTTTGTAATTAAATACCAATAACAAATATATATCACTCTTAAATGTTTGAGTTAACGATCATTTATGTTGAATATTTGAGATAATAAACTCTAATTGTGTATTTATTTTTTCTTTCTCTTTTTTTTACATTCATCTCATGTGATTTCAATCTTGGACTGGATCTTGATAGGTGAGTAAGTTTTCTTTGTACACTCAGTTTCAGGATGATGTCCTATCGACGCTTCAACCCTCTTGTAATGGGACAATGCTATAGTATGAGATACTGCAGCAAGCAAGCCTTGAATATATTTGTAGTATTTCATTATCATGGTATATCTGGAAGTAATTCAAACAGAAACTAAGGAAAATATTGTTTACTACTTTCATATCAAGTGAAGATTGGCCCACATGTATGTAGCATCAACAAAAATATGTCTATAGGACATTGCTGGTTTGAGAAAACTTGTTCTTATAAAAGATGATGGTACTTTTGCTTTTAGTCAGTCAATCGCAACTTGGTAGTTGTTTAATTGTTACAGGAGCTTATGTATTTTTACTATTAACCAGTTTTATGAGACAGGTGCCAGACATAATGTTAGATGATGAGCAATTGACCCACAAATTGCTCACTTATGTCGATTGTCAAATTCGATAGCAATTTATATTTGAAAATATGCAAACAGTATCAATAGCCTTGTTGTGCAATGCTAAGACTGTTAAAAAAACTGTTCCATTAACTGACTGAGGTGGGAGGATGCACTAGATCAACGGATGAAATTCAGAATTTCCATTATAACATCCATAATCAATCATGCGCTAGTATAAATATTCAGTCATTTATTCCCACCACTAATGGCATTTGCAAATGCTTGACTCTAGTATGATGTTGTATTGGTGCCATTAAACAAATGATAGATTCAAACATTTCAGGTAAATCATGTGTATTACATTCAAATGGTGTTGAATATTTTAATTACATGAATTGGACAATGGACCCAACAATTCCTGTGGATTCTTTGCCATAGAGTCATTGATTGATAGAATTATTATCAATTTCCCTAATGCTCACTTTAACGACCTCCCATTGAAATCAAATTTCTAATGAACAACATTCGATAATATTTTTCATACAGCACATATTAATTTTTGCCTCCATTCACAACAATATCTTGTTTTTTAAATAATGAATAAACCTTTTTACTTATAGGTAAACACAAACGCCGATAGAATTGATACCTGCATTTTTTAGAGGCCTAGAGTTAATGTATTCTATCCATCCATGCAAACACATCGACAAGGCAATAGCAAAAAAATAAATTATATGGGACAATGGATGGCCATATGTCTAAAATAATTAGAAATGAATTCTTCATTGTAAATGTAGATTGCTCTTGTGCAGCTCATACCAATATTCAGACACATACTTGATAAGGTTACCAATTGTAAAATGGGAACAGATTTGTGAGTATAAATGGATGAAAATGGGCTGCTTATGTTTCTGTTACATGATCATGATGATCTAGAAGGCCTCATTTCCCCCCCCCCTGATTAATAACTACATATAAGAAGGCTTTTGCTCATAAAAAAAATCAAGCATTACTATGTTTATTTGTGCTAAATTGCAATCCAAACATTTCAGTTCTTATTTTTCAAAATTTATTCTGCTTTCTTATGTACAGCCATTCTGCAAATTTCACATAAGCTTATAAGCCATTATTTAATTTCTTTACTACAATTGTTCAAAAATAAAGAATGGGGGGGGGGGGTGCCTCATGTGACTCCTTTGTCCCAGATTTCTACAAAAATATGAAATCTATTTATTGTTTTACTTATCAAATTTCTGTGCCCCCATATTGAAATCCTGTATTTGCCATTGTCCATACACATTATCTTGGCTCCTTAGAGCACCTTTTATTCATTCTTCTCTCTATCATTAAACTTGGGCTTTTATGCAGACTGGTCTGTAATGAGTTTTTCAGACTCCACCCCTCTTTCTCTGCCCTATAATCCATCCCTTCCACCTGTCCCCGTGTGAATCTCACAACTCAGATGAAAGAACCCCCTGCATGCACGGTCTTTTCAAGAAGATGTTGTTAAAAGTCAATACGGGCCTGATCGAGACGATTTGTGAAGGCTCGCCAGGATATTGGGTCGTTGCTAAGAATAGCTGTTGTAGAATAGTGGACAGGTCATATTATCACACAGTTTAGCAGCTTTCATGTTGCTTGATATTCCTTAAAAATAACTTCATGATGGTGTTTACTTCAAGCTCGAAAAAAAAAATCTGAAAGACTGGTGTGTATATTTATTTTTCCATTAAAAAAAAAATGTAGCCACGATCTCTCTCTATTTGTATCTCTTTATTTTCTTTTTCTTCTCTGTCTCATTTTTAATTTTATTTCATTTTCTTGTTCCATGTTGCTTATCACAGCTGGATATTGCATGTACATGTCATTACTATAGACACACTTGAAACATTGAAACACCTCAAATACTTAAGAATGTATTGCACATTTTCATATTTGGGGGGGGGGGGTGAGTTTTGTTAAATGTACATTAAAAAAAAGACTGTTGGAAAATGAATACCCTTTATACTTTGCTTTATCAGTGATCATATTTATTTTTTTAATTGCACGATACAATGACTTAGTTGGAAAGGCTGTAGCACTTTCCACCATAAATCAGTGTAAAATGAAAAGAGTGAAAGATTTGCACCTTCTGCTAATATCAGACTCCGATGCCTGACTCAAGCAGAATCACTCCTTCCTCTCGGCCCTGTCTGATGGAGGTTTCAATAGCCATAATTTCTCATAGAAGGGATAACTCAAACCAAAGTGACTATATTGCTTAAAGTCAATCCATGGCTTAGAAACCGTCCGTCTTTATGAACGTTGAATGTTGGCTGTGCACAAATGCAGCATGGTTGAAAGGCAAGGGCAAAAATCAATAGGCTATTATCCTCCTTGTGCGCTTTCCCTCCTGCTTTCCCTATTCTCCCCATCAGCCACACTGTAGGTCCGGCATGAAAGCCTTGAAAAAGGGGAGCCATGATTTCTTTGAATGAACGATGGCTGTGCGCGACATGTGGTCAGATCTCGACACAATATGCTGTGTCTGATGAAAGTGGTGAGATAACGTTGTGGGAAGAGATTGCTGGGCCCCGGGGCATTTCTTATTGCTTTAAATTGCCACAGAAGAGCTGACAAAATTGCAGGCACTCTGCATATCATTATCAATAGCCAACATAGAAAACGTACAATAGATGGTAGGCATGTTGATTAAATGGTTACACTATCATGTTGGGGATAATTTGTCATTACCCATAAACTATTGCCCAAACACAATGGTTGGGAGTAATCTGCCATTTTTCATGCCATTAAAAATCACATTGATGTATATGAAATTATATTCAATGGCGTACTTTGTAGTCACGAATAGATTTGGGTAATTTTTATCCACAGAGAAAAAAAAATTGCAAATCGTGTGAAATTTGTAATATGCCTAGTTATGTTTGACTAATTATCAGGAGAATAATGTTTACAATGTTAATTATTATTAGAGATAATTATAATATTATTCAATCTAGATTATGTTAGAAATAGCTAGAATGAATAAAGTAATACATATACGTACTTTATCTGTTGTTGCCACATGTTTTCAAAGTAGACATTTCATTTTCCTTATGTACTAGATACAGTAAACAATAGCAATTTTAAATTCAGATCAAAGTTACAAACATTTGTATGTTGAAATTCTATTATGACATGTATATTATCAGATAATTTCATCCAACAAACTTAAGATTGAGTTATGTTTTTTTTCAAAACCTTTTAATAGCTGTAGCAATCTCTTGCTGCATTTTAACAATTTTAGTTAATATGTAAAATATGTTTAAAAAAATGATTTTTGAGTTATTGAATTTAAACATCTTGCCAGATATTCATCAGAACTGCATCCCAAGTTATTTGTGAAATTACATCACCCACATAATGCAAGGATTATTTGTAAATTTTAAATGCCTGAAATATCAAAATGAAGGATTGTAATAGTATTAAAAATAGTTCCCCATATTGTTTTGTAGAATTTTAGGGATTATACAACTTGCCATACCCCTTTGTACTCTAAAAAACAGTAACCAGCTTATTTCACAATTTGTAAAAAACAATAATGTCATAGTGAAAGCCAATTCTGATTGCTAATTCGTCCGTCTTTACATACAAACATAATAAAACAAAAATAAAATTAAAAAAATATTCCTCAATAGGCATCCAAATAAAACTCTTTGAAAGCTAAGTGCGATTGCTAATTTTACATTTGTGTTTTGTTTATGCATTCATCATAATGTATGAAGTGTAATTTTAGGTTTAATTTTGACACACATAGATAAAATATCGTTAACAGGGAAGGGGTATCATTTGGTGAAATTCGTTAGTCGGGAAGAATCGTAACCCAACCTCCTCCCAAATCCGGACAGGCTAGAATGTACCTCCCAGCATCCCTTGTAACCAATAGAGATTCCAATCCAATAATATGAAATGCTAATCTGATGCATTTTGTTTGTATCCCCTCAAACCCATGCTCTCCACAAGATTCTATTTCCTTTACATTTTTGATGATGCGATCAGATTTCTTCGATTGCATAGTGTGTTGCCATGGACACAACCACACTTTGAGTCAGGGAGTGCACATAGCATGCCCCACATCCCCCTCTAACACCGTTGTACACCTTGCCTACATACATGAATGCTGCACTGTCGCCATTAGCGATGTTATGGGGAGAAGTGGAGTATGCAGCTCCAGTCATGTATAATGCAGAAACCTCGCTGAAAACAAAAGAAAACAAGAAAAGTGTTTACATATATGCCTGTAAGTTTTAGAGTCAAGGAACCAAAACATGTTAAATCACCTCAAGACAGCTTGCTTTCTATATGTCACTCAAATGATACATCAGGTGTTTTCCATTGTCATCACAAACATCTATCCATTATTAAACAGGGTTAAGATATAAAAGGACATTAAATGTGAGCTAAGACTTTTCCCTCTCGAAGTCCCCTTTTATCGTATAAATTATTTTAAATTTTGAAAACTGTATGACCAAACCCCCTAAAATATGTAATCCCTACATAGTACACTTACAGGATCGCTTTGCAAAACCTCTATTTTTTAACCCCCCATATTTTCTGTATGTCTCATCCTATAATACAAGAACCATTTCCATCACTTTTATGGTAGAATAATGAAGTGCCTTTGTCGATGAAAAATGAAGAGATAACATTAGATGCTATTTCTTCCAAGTAGTCAGTACTCCATTAGAAAAGACCTGCATGTTAGGCTACAATGGTGGGGGGGGGGGGATAGGGGTTTCAGAAAATTGTTCTATTTGGGCAAAAAAGTTTTGGCAAACACAGAAATCGTTATCACTCGGAAAATGTACACGTTGTCATACTCATTTCCAAAAGAAAGTAATCTTTATAGGTGAAATATTAACTTGCTACCACCTTTTTAATGTTTTTTACGTATTAAAAAAACCCACTGAACTCGATTGAGCACAATAGCTATAATATTTATTTTCTTTCATAGTGTATTTCAAGTATATCAATCATTATTGAATGTTTTTTGGTTTAGAAATGCCAAATTGTCAAGTGGAGATGTACATGGGATCATGAAATGTGATATTTTTGGATGCATTTATAAACTCATTTTTAAAGATATTGTTTTTTTACTTAATATTCTAATCATTTCTTTTATTCCTTGTTGGTTCAAGTGAAGAAAAAAAAATGACCCTCTGATTGTAATTTTACATGGCTTCTACCCCCTAGCAGTTCAACTCCTCTACGTTCAAAACCATTCTGTGCCCCTGATTATATTTTTTGCCATTGTAATGATTTTTTTTTTAGTGCTATCATTCCTTTTCCTTAATATTTGTGGTATGAAAGGGATATTCCCTTCAACCTGTTAATACTATGATACACACAAAATAAACATTGTTCTGGCATATACTCTAATATTGTACACTAAAATATTTTGAAGTAAACACAAATGTTTCTACTGTACAGTAGAAGCTTTGCAAATCTCAACAATCCTCATTATTACAATAGTGACCTGGTGGGTGTTTCATAAAGCAGTTCGTGAGTTACGAGCGACTTCAAGAACGACTGGTGATCCCTTCTTGCAGTAAGTGGTATCTTGAATTGGCGATGGTTTAGCGCATAAGAAAGGATCACCAGTCATTCTTAAAGTCGCTCTTAACTTACGAACAGCTTTATGAAATGGCCTCCTGGTTCTTTTAAAAAAAGATTCATCACCTGTTATATGTTTCCCTCTTAGTTTCTGTATTTCAAATCAACAACTTAATCAAACAGACAAAAAGAGCAAAACTGAGGAACGGAAGAGATCTTTGGATATTGGAATCATCAATTTTTAAGGGAGTTATATTTCATGGTTCATGTTTCTTTATTGCAGAGGTACATTGCTCCAGGGTAGATAGGAATCGATATATTAAATCAAATTAAATTGGTATTTCCTTTCAGTCTGGTTGTTGTATTGCTACATAAGGATCCCTTATACGCATCAGATTATCAAGTCTTTTTCTATATTTTTACTTGTCCACCATAGTTTCTTGTGTGATCATGACATAATTTTAATCTGAAATCAAATCTATTTTTCATAGTGTTTACAGAATACACAGTCGCCCATCCAAGATATAATCCCAGAAACTCTATGTTCAATCAGTGTAATGGTTATGTTACATTTCAAGCATGTTGTAATATATATATATATATATATATATATATATATATATATATATATATATATATATGTGCCTGATAAGAGGATGTAATGAAACATAAGTTTCCTAAAGTCTTTATGCTATGGATATAGTTAAATTACTTAACAAATAATTAACAAATTTTCAGGTAAAGTATGACCTTATGCCAGAATATAATTAATGTCTAATATTCAGAAGACTACTACTTAAATAGATAATGTAGGATTTATATAGTGCATGTATCCATCTTGTTAGATGTTCAAGGCGTTCCTATATTACCACGGCTAAGCTAGTCTACTGATTCCGTTGCTCACAGCTTTTTGAGGAATAACTTCCTGCTGGTAGCCATTTACCTTTCCTGAGTTGAGTGCAGCACAATGTGGGTAAATTTTCTTGCTGAAGGAAAACATGCCACGGCCGGGAATCAAACCCACGTCCCTCAGATTAAAAGATGATAAATATAAACACTAGACCACGACACCCCCATCAGAATGGAAATGTACTATTTCTTATTCTGAAACTGGTATGTTAGTATGCAACCCCAACTCAATCATCTTCAAACCAATGTGTATTTGAAACCATTGCATCTTTAGAATAAAATGATAGATTTCGTTGGTCTGGAGTCAGAATTGCAGGTGTTACTTTAGCACTAGGGTGTGATACTATAGTCTATAGTCTATTAATTTCATTGGCTTCTTGGCAAATAAATAAATACAATTGGAAAGGTATAGTTCATTTAAAGTTCCTCCTCTGTCTATACATCTCCTTGAAAAAAAAGGAAAAGCCAATTTTTTGTCACAGGATTGATTGATAAGTACACAAACAGTCCTGCGCTGATACTGGTTGATGTTTCTCCATGGGTAGTGTTTACTGATTCAATTAATGAACAAATATGGGGTACTAATGGTTGGTTTAACCTTGATTCATTACCACGGCCATCATCTAATTTACTCACATTACGCCCGGTCTAATAGCGTAAAGTGAATTAATATCAATTTATCAAAGGAGAAAGTTCTATAAATGTGGGAGGAAAGAAGTATTTTAACATTATGACTATTGTAAAACCAGTGATTTTCCTTGCTTGTATTTGTTGTCCCTAGAATGCTTACGTTTTTCTATTTTTGAATGAGAAATAATGTAATCTTTAAAAAGTGTAATTCAATATTCTTGTAGTAGTTAACATGTGTCAAGTCGTAAAATCCAGGTACCTGTGTATTGTTCTGGAAAGCAATAAAACCAAGTCACTTCATTACTAACGTGTATATATACATGCACATTCTCAAAAAAACATATCTCGCATTTATTTCAGTAATTGAATTAGCAGCATTATGTATTCTTTTTCCCCCTTTTTATTCTTATCATATGTATTTGCATTTATTCCATCTCCATTACATACTGGGTGATGAAAAAAGGGCACTTGCTCTATGACCTTCAGTGACAAAACACCTCCCCATCGAATGTGTCACATGATGTCTATGATGGAATTGATAATCTAAAATGTCACATATTGGCCATTTTCTTGCATGAGGATTGAAGGGTTCTGATAGATGATTGTCTCCTGTGTATTTTGTGTCTAGAAGAGACTGTTGGGCTCTTGTATAGTTGAAAAGAAATTATGGCGCTTTCTCATTAGTTATTTTGAGTGATGATATAGGATATTACAGCAGAAAATAACTTTAAAAATCACCATGTCCACTCAAGAGTTATCTTAAATATGGATTTGACTATTTATTTTTATTTCTTTTGAGTGTTATCAAGATTTCACTGGCTCTCAATGCAACACTTAATAAATCCTAATCAACTTTACTCTTACTATGTTAAGCTTCCAAAACTTGTTTAAAGTTGTAGTAAAATTTAAACAACATTTGTATAATAGTGCCTACCCAAAAACAAATCCCATCTGCCATATTCCAGTCTTGATTATCTTCAGCATTAATGAGCCATTTGTTTTTGTAGTTGCACTGATTTCATATGTAGTGATGTATTTCTCCACGTCTTTGAGGCAACAAGCTAAATACAGTCATATTTCCTGCGTTGGTCATCTAAAGAAGCCCCTTCCCTTCCCACTTCATGCCAAACATGGTGAACGAAAATCAATGAAGAGGTAATGAAACCTATTGGAGTGAGAAGGAAGGCTCGGTAGATCAATGAATTCTGTTTTACCACTGGCACAAAGACAATGTAAGGCACAGCACCAGCCGGAAAATTGATTTTTTTTTATTTACGTGCAGTACTGAGAAGAGAGACAGAAAGAGGATGAGGGGGAGAAGAATGAAGATCCTCCTGAAATCGTTTGAAAAATGCAACAAGTTGGTGGGGATGGTTGTGTGATGAGTCAATTTCTATCAGGCATCGGTAATGTGTTGATGGTGACAAAAATAACTCTACTTGTCATGCAAGCAATATCTTATAGCCTTGGTTCTGTGATGAAGATGCTAAGTCATTAATGACTGCATATGTATACAGTAATTCACGGTTTAAGAATCGGCTTGCCATTTAGACATACTAGCCATCGTAAGATTTGAAAGTTATAAAGATGTAAATGATTGAGAATTTCCCTTCTCTTTTTCTCTATCAGGCATTTTTTTTTTGTATTTCCAATACCCTTCTACATGTATGCAGTATAATGTTAATTTTCTTTATGAATTTCAAAATAAACACATTTTATACATTCTTATTGATTTTATATTTATATTTTTCATATGTTAGATATATGTATTATTTTTAATAATACAATATAATAGGATATCTCAACATCAGTAACAAAAGACTAAAGGTGTTATTCTCAGGGAACCAATCCTATTGTTTTTGGTTTTTAAAGTGGTATTAGTCAAAGAATACAACCAGTACGTAGAGAAAATGAGTTTTTGAAATGCAATGGAGCATCGATTGCTTGCCCAATATTTCCTCCATGTGCATCTTTATATTTTCACTATATTATTGACTATTACTATTCCGTTGATACTTGGTTCAATCTCAAACTGATTGTATCTTCTCCTAGACATGCATATACACACACAATCCCCATGTACCTGCTTATATACGCGTGCCTTGACAAAAATTAGCCAGTAATAGAGTCATCAATTCCAAATGCCAGATCATGTGGAGATGATGAGAATGTGATGAATTAATGGGAAATTGAACACAGAGCTTCTCTTGGAGAACATGGAAGGGAACCAGGCAAGGCAAATTGATTAGTGTCTGCGTTCCTTAATCCAGATTCATTACTTTTCAAAATGTAGCATTCTCTAAATGAAGAAATGGATTACACATACATGAGTTCATGAGTGACAAAGTTGGTCAGGCATATACACAAGACATATACAGGCTCGTAAACACTAACTAAAACTCATTTACTTTATACCTCACTTGCTCTTAGATTTACAGATTTTTAATTATGTCCATATCGGGTTAGGATTATAATTGAAATTAAGAATAGCTTTAGAGCTAGATTGAAATATACTGCCAAGTGTCCAAAAAAGCAGAAATTGGGTTAATGGAAATAGTGCAAGAATGTGTTTTTTATGAATCCAAGCAAATTAGATGTTTTTAGTAACCCTTGGTAAGTTTACATCTAATAAAGATCCCATTTAAAAGATGTCTCTTTTTCTCATAAACATAATTGATTACTTTATCTTGTACTCTTGCAAGCTGTTCATTTCAAATGCAGATACATATTCTTTGTTTCTGTGTAATGGATGCTTATATAGGCATAGTGCAAAAAAGGGGATTTTTCTTAGAAGACAAAGTATTTGATGGGCCAAAATCCCAAACAATTGCAAGATAACAACTTAAATAAAATCCATTTATATATTGTAATGCTATTGAAAATAAGATTTTAAAACTAATGTGAGCTATGGCATCCAATGAGCTAAGAGGGTCCCTCCTACACGTGTAACGACGAATTGAGACTTTTGCTTAAAAAATAAAATCATAATGAAAAATAGTGATGAAACATAGTGAAGACAGTCTAAACAATTGAACCAACCTACATATCAAGAAGCTGGAAGGAAAGGGCAAACAGTAAAAAAAAAAACACCTCACATTTCCATTTTATCCAAGCTTTTTGTCCTAGTTTCTGTTTCTGACATGAACCTCTCCTGAGGGCTTAAGGGTCTGTTTTTCTGGGTTGAATATTTGTGTAAGTGACAGGTAAGACTTTGAATGACCTCATATCTTACCTAGATAGCTACTTCCATTCACTTATGCAATATGGCTATGGAAGTGGTAACAGTTAAAAATGGCTACTCTGTACCATGTTTTATAATTTTTTTTCAAATTAAGCAATTATATGCGGTGATTATTACATTTTACTATTACACCAATAACATACAGAGCTATGGCAGAAAGTGCTTGAAGGCAAAACAAAGCTAAGGAGAAACGTATAGCATCTTTTGATCACGTTTTATAATTTGAACAAGTGATTTATATTGCATGAAGAAGTAATGCATTTTCTGTATCTAAAGAGATAATACACCATTATAATGTTTACTATACATAAAGTTGATACGCTTTATAGTCCATATTGATCGTTTACTTAACATTCACTGCAGAAATATAGAAGTCCTCAAATTGAATTAAAATGCAAAAATAATTGTATTTTATCCATTAACATTACCAGTAAAAGTTTACATACCCTAACTGCTGATGGGATTATGTTCTTCAATATTTGAAGTAAAAAGAAAGTACTAGCAAGAAACATTTAGATTAAATGGTAAGCAGCTTTGAGATAAGTGTTTCAACTATTTTATCTCAAGATTATACCTAAACCTTTATTTTCACAAACACAGTGAGTGCTGGAATATTGGATGATATGATCAACACACACCTCCATATTTGCAGTAGTGAGATACTCGGGTACAAAGCCGTTGATTTAGCTTGTTCTGTTGGGACTTTTTAAACAAACAACCCATCCAAACAACCAGAGGCAGTATACCAAAGAGCTGTAAATTGAATTATCTGTTAATGCAATTCAGGGGTATTGTTTATTCATTTGTTGAGAGTGTAAATATAATGACATGAGTGGGGGGTCAATAGATGTATTGATTAGACCTGTTGGCTGTAATGCATACATCAGTCAATGAACTTTGATGAGGTGATGAGCATAACAACATAATTAGTGGGGCCGGTGTGTTTGTTTTTAACTTCATAATAATCACCTCAGTAATAGTGGACTAGACGTAAAGTAGGGAAATCCCCTTTTTAAAAAAAAAATCAAGAACTCCAGTTCTTGTAATGATATAAAGTCAAGTTTGGAAATCACAAATAAGCCATGATATAATTTTCTGTTGAATAATTGGACTTCCATTTTGCAAATACGCTGAATATTTCTTTGTGGTTTTGCAGAGGCGGACTTAATACTTTGTTTAAATTAAATTATTTTTCAAAATGTGTATAAAATTGAAATGATATGGAGCTACATGACTTATTCATACCTGTTCTGTAGTATGGTAATCTTAGAATGAACAAACAGATAGCAAAAGAATATATTATAAAGAAATAATAATTTGTAACATTTTACCGATGTCAATAATGTACTAATCCAGGACTTAATAAATGACTTATATTATCTTTAACATGACTGATTACATTCAAATGTTACACCGCTCTTTAAAAGCTCACTGAGTAATCGTTTTTGAATATTATGTAATCAACTTAAATACACCCTCCTCTGTCTATGGTCCTTTAATGATGATATAGGCATGACTTCTATGGCAAATCACTGGGATAAAAAAAAGGTTTCACGAAAAGCGGGAAGCAATAAGGAATCCATTCGAAGATATGAGATTTTTTGTCAATGTATACTGTATCTATAATTGTGTGATGTGAAACTCATTCATACTGGGACCAAATAGGGAGAACAAAAGTATTAATCAGTCATGACACAACTGCGCATTTTAGCTGCGTGCCCATCTCTGCCTGCCCCTACTTATAATTCTATTTCTTATCCTTGCATGCCTTTGAAATGTGCCATTTGAATGGAGAGCATTTAAATTGAGTTAGCTCTGGCAAGATACAATGCCAGTTTTGATAGTTTTCCCTGTTCCTCTGCACTGCATTTTACTCCCGTCTTTCACAGTCATCTTCCCCCATCCAATCCTTTATCCATCCTGCCCCATCTTTCCATGGCATGCCTGTATAATTGGGGCTGCTAATGTAAGAAGCTGAATGCTCAGTCAAGCAAACTGAGAAATGCACCACGCTCTCCTGCAAGCCATTCAATATGGGGATTCTGCTTCCACCGTCGGCAAACTATTCAATATCGTTTCTTTTCATGGGAGAAAATGGCCAAACCCCTCAGAGTTTGGTGCAATCATGTCTTAAGATGAAGGCCAGCGAATAAAAACCCTTGAATGTAGAAATTGTAATATTGCATCGCAAAAAATTCTTTCCTGCTACTTTTGAGTGTCGGGGATATTGTTCCGCTAATGAAGGATTTTGACATATTTTGATGAAGTGGGGGGGGGGGGGGGGTTGGGGGAGTAATTACAATGCCTTGAAGGAATGTTAGAAAGTGAGAATGAGTTTTTAGAAAATATAGGATTCCTAATACTAACTAGATATATAGTTTTATACAGAAATATGGAAAAACAATTGCCTGATGCATGAAGTCTAGCAGAAAGCCCAATGAAAACATTAGTTTTCATTGGGCTTTCTGCTAAAAAAGGGGATTGTAGGAAATGTGGAAAAAATGTATAACGCTTTAACAATGCATGCTTTTATATTAAAATAATGTTAGAATTGAAGTTGCTGCTACAAAATGAATTAATCTGAGAAAAAAATACAACATTGTGGCAAAGCAGTACGTAACATTGGAAATGATCTACCTTCCAAACAAACAGCATTCTGATGATGATTTGTATAGACAGAATTAACACTTTCAATGTGACATTCTATTGGAACATGCAATACATAAATAAAATCCTCATTCACTCATTAAGCCTGTAGAACTCAACCATTATATTGGACATAATGAATACAGATCATGAACCTTCATTTGTATCAATCAATTAAGGCTATAATCCAACTCATCAGCTATGAATGGAGTAGATGGAATAAAAAGTCAATAACATTCTTGATATAGGGGCATCCGGATCAGGGGCTCTAAATGGCAAAAACATTCAAATGGAGCAGCTTTAGCCGAGTGCTTGATCGTAAACACATTATCCAAATTTACAATGGCATTTATGGAAATTGAATCTGCACTGATGATTATAACTGGAGCACTAACCCACATAATTCATGGATTTAACCCTGACCTTCTCTCCTGTAAAGACATCAAAGATTACTATATCTGTGGGCATTCCCCAGGAAATTCACCAATTGGATAAGTGGGTTGGTTGTGGATGATGGGTTTACGGGTGCTGAGGGATAAACTTTAATAAATCTCATAAACCTGTTTGGATGCTCCATGCATAACATGGTGTTAAGAGGGTCAACACTGCCACTAAGCTAATCTTTATACTCGTTAGTTGACATTAAAACAAATTATGATGATTAATGTGACCGATGATCTGTCGGAGCTTTGCATGTTCAATTGCATTAGGGAGCACATCAAGCAATGCTGGCAGTCATGTTGGGGTTCGTTGACATGTTACCAAGTGATATAAGGGATCATGTTTAATGTTCATACTCAAATGTAAATCATCTCATGTCTTAAAGTCATATCTGATCATGGTCCAAACAGATGTTGGATGTATTTGTCATTTATGCGTGATATATTGTGGAAACTATATATGCTCTTACTGACTAAGTGTTTAAAATCATAAATCTAAATTGAAAGAAATACAGAAAGAAATCAAACTGTTGAAAATTGGAAAAAAAAATGTTCCTCCCAATTTTACATTTCCATTATATAATAGATCTTATTTATATTGTAGTGAGAAGAGGAGTCTAATTCATCACAGTTTGATTGTCATTTAAACCCAGTTAGCTTGTAGGCATCGAGCAAATGAATGAAAATGTCAATTTTCTGTTGAAGTTTACACGCTAGAGGCAACTCAAGAAGGAGTAAGAAAAAAAGTCTCCCCTCAACCATTTGCATCACATTATAGTTCTCATCAATTCTCCCACATGTCCAAAGAATCTAAAAAGAGAGCTAGAGCCTAAAAGAAAAGGATGAGACAAGATGTTGTATCTCTAGCTAGCTCTGATTGCTTCTGAAATGACCCCAAATAGCGCAGTGTTAATTAAAAGATAGCAAGCGGCTTATGAATGGCTATTCCACGTGTGGGTTTTAAGGCTAACCCATTTCGTGCAAGCCTCGAGATACAATCTTTATTGGCTTTCCAGATCTTGCCATTAAACAGCTCACTTTTCTATCCTCTCCTTTTGTCATTATTAGCATTTAGACAGGGCTGTCAAGTGGAGGTTACTGTGATTCAGTGTCTGATTCAAAATAAAGTACACTTTATCAAGTTAAAATGATTACTAAAATTATCAAACTATTGTCCTTTTGACAGCAACTTGAAAGACAACTTAAAACACATTAAAAAGCAAGAACATTGAAAAAAAACTTAAATTACCCGTTATTAAGTTCTAGACAGATTATCTAAATGATGTCTTGATGAAGGTTACTTCACTGAGTTTTCAAAGATAACACCAGGAATAGATGCAGTGTAAAATAAAATTTCAGTTATTATCAAAGATATTTGATCAATAGGCCTATTCATGTTTAAGAAATGATGAAATAATATACAATAAATTATTGTAAGGCGTTAAAATATTCAGTCTTCCCTTTGATCAAAGAGCCATCTTACTTTGACTATCATACTGTAGCCCTTTCCCAACTCCATAGAATGACCTTGTGTAGCCATAGGAGAGTGATATGAGACTATCTGCCTTTAACATTCATCATCTTCCAACTCAAGTATATTCCCATTCCTTTGGAAATAGATGGCAACAACAGGAAATCTACCAAATTGGTGAAAATGCATCGATAATGATGATATAGGGATTGAATGTCAGGTATGCTGCACGACTCAAACACAGCGAGCCCTTGCGCCGAATAACACCCGCCACTGCAAAAATGTTATCTGAGCCGTGGCGACTTCACTTTTTCTCCGCGATGCGTATCTCCTGCAATTCGATCCCGTTTGGTTTGTTTGCTTCGTTAACATACTGCCGTATATTTCATCTTTCCTCTAACGTATTGCATTTATGGTTTGTCTATACTATGGCATGCAATTGCAAAATGAGAATGTCTTGATCCATTGAACAAAGCAAATGGAGGGATGCGTAAGTCTTGGCCAGTTCCTTGTGCCAGTATCCATTACCGATATTTGTAATTCTGTTTGCTTGGTCTCTATTGCTGTGTACATACATATAGAAAGCGCTGGGTGGGTTGTATGCATATCTCACCACCGTTAATATATTAGGAAGAGGAGCTGCCATGTCTCATTTGTCCACATTCAAATTACAATTTTTAGAGTGGAAATCAAAGCAGAAATGTTATGGTGTCCATATTTAGACACTCACATAGTGACTCAGATCTGATCTTCGGAAGGAAAAAAATTGAATAGAATAATGGAGGAAGTGAAATTCATATAATCAAGTATTTTCTTGATGAATTTTCCTTAGAACTTGATCAAATTGACAGACAAAAATTTAATAAATACAGATGCTTTCAAAATTAATTGCTGTAAATGATGTACCAGATTTGTGCTTTCAACGAGTAATGCAAACCTATTGATGAAATGGGATAATTTGTTTGAAGAAAAACAAGAAAGAAACAAACGATGCACCTTCTCTACTGATATGCATACAAAAAAAAATAACTCATGACTACTTATGTATTAATCCCCCAAACACTTTGTTTAGGGAACATTTGATTCATGTAGAAAACAGATTAAGAAATGGTGCTACAAATTATTCCATATCTACTGTAGATATTGTTCTGATGTTTCATATTCTTTTGAATTGTAAAACAATTACAAGTTTGCAAGTTGCAATATTGATTAGAAAACTATTGTTGAAATTCAATAGTTGTGTATTCACATAATTGTATATAAGTATTGAAATCATCATTTTATAAAAAAAAAATCTGTATTATATAATATATTCATTCTATGCAGAAGTGTCTGGTTAAAGTGATATATTCATAGAGTTACATTTGACTTTATGAATATGGCAACCCCCCCCCAAATCCATGCTGAAGCCTAGCTTGTAGGGTTTCATCACTTCATAATCCAGTCTATTATCAAGTCATTATGCAACTTGATAAACATAAAAGCTAGTATCTTTTGTGTCATTGCGACTTACCTTCCAGATCATATCACCTGCTGAGTGCCAAAATGAAACAGACATATAGGCCTGCATGTATGTCAAACTTTATCATTGAATTTGAAATTTACCAGTCACTGCAATGCTATCATTCAATAGTATATACTATGCACTGGACATGATGACACTGCTCTCTATTCTATATGCATGCTCTGCATGATGTAGAGATGGAAATACAAGTGCTGATTAGGAAGAAGACAGACTAAGTAAGCATTCCCATTGGATTAATTAACCCCTGAAGAAAGGGGAATAATTAGATTGGGTGCATCGCACAAGGTCATATTCATAAATAAAATGGAGTCAGGGGTGTTTAGATGGTGTATGTTTGTTGCATGTTAGGGCAAACAATGAGGTTAAAAGGTCACAGGAAGTATATTGTTGAGGAAATACTTCACATCCAAATGCAGACATTGATTTGCATGTTAGGTGCTCTTTTACCATATTTAGCCTTTTTGATTTTTTTTTTTTTGGGGGGGGGGGGTTAATAGATCTGTACTGAAAATGCTTCCACTCATGAGAAGCATGTATAAAGTATGTAGTATTTTATTGGTTTTATTATGAACTTTAGGCATGGGAATATTGAAATGCAGTTGTCTTTGCCATTTCGAAATGTAGACTTTAAAAAAAATGAAAACAAAAAATACATTCATTTTTGACCAACCAAAATTTTGACCTCTTTACAATGGCAAGCATTGTCTACCATGAAAAGATACAAATCAAGAATGTAAATATGTGCTTATAGAAATTCCTATAGCTTAAGTTCACTATAAAAATCAAAGATCGGAAAAGGGTAAACCACCCCTTAAAGGGCCAAGTAGTGACTTCATTTTTAAAAATAATGGAAAACGCTGCCATTCCTTGGTCCTTTTCCACCATTTTCACCCTTTCCGCCCTTTGTGTTTTTAGAGCATTTATTCAACAATGTGTCTTAATAAAAAAAAGACCTCATGTAGAATTTGTTTGAGAATCATAGTCTTATTAAATGTATTTGGAAGGCATCTTTCCCATATCTACAGTGGCAAGACGAAAAATATGTGCATCTATTTATATGCCCTGTGGTCGCCATGGTAATGGAGACTGCAACAATGGATGCCTTGCAAGCGTGAGTGGCCCCTCACATGCAGGCATCACCTGAAGAGCTGGGCTCTGTGTATATGATGAAGACAACCGCATCACTCTTTCTTTCTCTCTCCTTTTTTGAACCCTCTTCCTTTTGGTACAAAAGCATTGCAGCAAACCAGATAGGGATTGCATGGTGTATTTCGTTAGGACATACCGTGCCAGGAGATTTGCGTGCAACCCGATTCTCCCGGGTTACGCTACTTGCCTTGTGGAAGAAGTGCAGCGATACCTCGTGTGCCCCTCGGCACAAACAGGCCATTCTACATCACCCAATCTTTTACCATTCTTTGTCCACTCTTCTCAACCAATACATTGATTTTTGATTCAGAGAGACTTACCCAGGGGCGATAAAAAAAGATGACCCTGAAATGAAAGCAAAACTTCCAGAAAGATCTGACTTTGCCATTTCCTTTATTAATGTGAAATAGGATTGGCAATGGAGTTTTCTTAAAAACCTTCACAAAGAGATCGCACATGTCACTACATGATTAACAATTTTATTCTATTAGATGTTGATGTTTTATTTATGTAAGTGCTCTTAATATTGTACATGTTTTATTATAATAAAAATCACATTTTTAAAAGAGCTTTTGAACATTTTGCCTACTGGAAGGTCTCAAACATATTCTTTACTTTAGCAGGCAAATACTGATAAAACAAAAAGGGCAAAATAAGAAGTAAAAATACACTAGCAGTTTCTATCATTTCAATAAGATGTTTTATTTTATTTCTCTTATTACATGTTTGAAAATGGGCAAAAGAAAAAAAAATAGAGAGGAAATCCTAAATAAATAAGAAGCTTTTTGTTGTACTTTTAAAGATTTATGGTTCTTCTGGCTTATATACTATAATTCATTGATGGGGAATAAAAATGTCACTGTGTTGTAATATTCAGTGATCTTTAGAGATATAATGTCTTATAATGCTTCAGGCAGAGTACACTTAACTCATACCAGACAGTTTTTATCTCAATAAAATGGGTCACCAAAATGTCACACAGCTATTTGTATTGTGATGAATGGTTATTAATAGCTTTCTTTTGGGGCTGTTTTTTACTGTTATTCATTTATATCACTTTCTAATGTAGACCAATGCTATGCTTGAATATGGAATTCATCACCCATGAATTACACATGTGACTCTATAGATAACATACTTGTATTACAAATATTTTCTATAATACATTTTCTATAATACAGTCTAATTTTCTTTGTAATTTTGAGACCTTGATGCATATTTTTTTAGTAATCTTGACAAGTAAACACCACATCCATATTTTTATTTACTTATCTTTATTGCAGTGTAGAATCCATTATGTGGAATTATTTTTGTGCAATATCAATAAGTAGTTTCAGAAAATTGGATTAAAATGGGAGAAAACGGGAAAAAAGGAGGGTGGGATTGAAAGAGAGGGATTGGGGGCTATTATATGCATGAGAGAGGGAGTAAGAAAGAGATAGATGAAGGGAGGGCGAAACAGAGACAAAGAAAACACTAGTTTATTTAGAAGAAGACATCATCCAGATTAGCCAGCTCTAAAGACTCCTGGTAGACATAATGTTGACTCTCTGTCATGAGAATTGGGTTAACGAGTAGTTATATGGTGAGAGCGTGATGATTGTAACTCTGAGTGTGTGTGTGTGGAAGAACATGAGAACTCATTCCTTATTGACGGGAGAGAAGTAAAACAACTGTCGCTTTGGTGTGTATCTATGCTATTTGGTGACTTGCTTTTAAAGGGTAATTGCATTAAGCATATGCATTTGGGTGTGTTCACACAGCCTGGAAAGTAACACTCACTTTATTTTAATACCGATTTAAAAGCCCCATCTTTTGTCTGAATACTCATGTTAGTGTCAGATGGCAGAAAAATAAACCTGAAATTGTCTGAAGTTTAAAATTCCTATCAAACTGTCAGCATATGTAAACCAGTTATAGAAAACATTTAAAAAGCTTAGTTAAGTTATGCATTCATTTGTCACACATTATTACTTGGCTGTAGGTCTATATGTTACATTGCCTTAATGAAAAGATACAAATTTACTTGGTCAACTTTTCATTGTGCAAATTGTATGGACTGAACGATTTGAGATAATATTTTAAATACAATTTGGATTTTTTTTCCATTTTCTGTACTGATATCTCCATTTTTATGTCAAAATTTGTGTGATCTGGAACAATATTTAACGCTCACATCTCTACAGACTCAAATTTGTCCCAGAATAGTGCCAGCTACCAAGTATCGTGTCTAGTGACATAGATTTCTGAACTGTAGTATGCCATGAACTGAGAATCCAAGTGACTTTACCTTTTGAGTGATGACACTATTTTCACACGAATATTTACTCAAAATTACCCCACAGAATTTAATTACTTTTTAAGCTGATGTTTTGTACTCATAAAAATGAAGAGATCGTATGCTTTCAAGAATCTCCTGTGAAGAATGAATAGATACCCTGACCATTCCATCCTAATTCTCATATGTCCCCCCTCCCATTGTCAAAATACACCTCAATCAGGCATTGCGCTAGTATTAGACAAAACTAACTACCCTTGGCATTTTCCAATTTGCAGAATAAACATGAATGTCTTAAAATTGAGACCTCTTTTTCTATACAAGCATACATGCGCAATCATTTTGATGTGGAATGGAAAAGCCTCAGGCATATTATGTAGAATGTATTTTGAAGTCAAGGTCAGGCAAAGCAGTGAAATAGGTGTTACATTTCCTTTTCCAGTTTGACCTATGTTCTGCTATGATTGCAAAAAGTCACAATGAAAGTTACTTAATTGACATTAATATGTAAGTTTTCATAATATTTGTTGTGAAAGTAATGAGAGAGAATGTGATACAAATGTTCTACTTCTCACATAGCATGTTCTGTCATAGAGGTTTTCCAGTCATGAGTGAAATCATGATAAGATATGAACATGTTTTCTCCATATTTTAACAATAGTGCATTGTATTTTTCTCCTGTTTTTTCAAGTCTACCTTAAAATCTTAAACACCACTATCATTTTGATGACTTGAGGACAATAAACACATGATTACATTAACGCTGTATATTTTTATGCCATCTCTAGTGTACTTATTTGTATGTAAATAAATTATTTTTGTAAGGTTTTACAACATAATTGCTTGAATAAGTAGTATAATGCATACATTGGAAAAAGATCCTTATTTATGTATGAATCACATAAACATGAATGATGTGAATTAGCATGTTTTTATACATACATGTACTTTGGAAAAGAACATTGACCATACTTTTACTTTGAGATTGCATTGTTTGCAATGGATTGACATGAGGAAGTAGAGCCTCAAGTCTAAGGGAGGGTGCTTGAGGGTATTCAAGATTGAAGAAAGGAAACGGGGCACAGGGTGGAGGATAGAAAAGAGAGAGAAAGGGGTGGAGAAGGGAAGGGGAGGGAGAAATGGAAAGAGATGGGAATAGTTGAAATGAAAGAGAAGTTTACCCCAATCCCCCCAAGAAAGAAAAAAAAATGAGTGAGGACATAGTAAGGGCAAGAGAAAGGGAATAATATAGATGGGGAGATATAGAGAGATAGAAAGAGAGAGAGAGAGATAATGTGCAAAGGCAGTAAAACTGTTATAAAAAGAATTTGAGAGCTGGAAAAACAGTTGAATATAGAAAAAATTAAAATAAAGGGGGTGTTTAGATGGCAAAAAGAGATAACATAGAAAGAAGAAAGAAGGTATTAAAAGATTTTAAAAGGGAAATAAACAGAGCCAGAGGGTCAAGAGGTAACTTTTGAAAGAAAAAAAATAACAATGACAAAAAGAGCAGAAGATAAGATGAGAACAGTCAGGTAGAGATAAATAGGGAAAGACATGAAGGTAGATAGAATTGGATTAAGGTGGAGGTGACTTGCTGGAGTGTTTGCTTGTTGTAACCCTATATTTACACAAGGGTAATAAATGAGATTTATAACGATGAGTTAGAGAGATGCCTGTTGTGTTAATGAGTACACTACCACTTGTGGTTAAAGGACATTTTGTAAAAAATCTCATTGAAAAAAAGAAGCATCTTGTATTGTAATCTATTTGTCATTCCTTTTAGATTAATAAGTATAATACAAGTATACTGGAATGATAGTATACTATTGTTGGATTATGTTTTTGTTTTTAAATACCGTAATCTGATTTATATCCACTTATTAAACCACATAAAGTCAAGTGCATTTATGGATTGCTCTGTGTATTCAATGCAACCAACAAATGAAATTGATGTTTTATATGAAAGATAACTATGAATTCAACTCGAGATTGCTAAAACTAAAAAGAATTGTTATTATAATTATTTGTCACCTACATTATAACAGTATGTAATCAGATATCCCTCACATATACATTGATAAAAAATGAGAATGATACCTGACCTCACCTTATGATTGTTTTCTCTTTTGTTTTCCCCATTTCTTTGTTATGGCTGAATGAACTCTTACCTTGTTTCAACCATCTTATCCTCATCTGGCTCAAAACAGGTAAGAAATTTTTATACTTCTTTTTTTATTTTTGATAAAAAGGCAGGGTCATCTATAAATCACAGTGCAGTTTTTATGCTGTTTTATCATTCTGGTTTCTTTTATATTTAGATGTATAATAAAGTGAATAATATTCATTTGCTTTTGAAAGTAATGCTTGATTGCAGTTTTCAAATAAATACTTTGTATGTATACAAAATTGTGTAAGCAAACGGTGAATAACCATTGCTTTTACATACATAAATATAATATAATTGATTTGAAATAATGAATGAAAAAAAGCAATGTCAGAGTGATAGTCTTCAATGATTCGAAAACTACCTAAAAACAACGAGAAAATGTGATGTATTAATAAAAAATCAAACAAAATGTCATCCTATAAAACTAACTAAAATATTCATTATTCTTTCTGTGTTACTGAACACTATTTTAGGCATTACTGAATAGCATAATTGATGTTGAGTAAAGAAATTGATCTCGTTAATAATATATATATATATATATTATTCAAATCACTTTACTCTCTGTCCAAAAAATTTCAATCAGGTAGACTTTCTTTGAGTGGATTAAAAACACAAATCATGAGGGAGAAATTTTAATCAAGACAATTGAATCAAGCATGATATGAGAAATCAATATTGGGTATGAATTAGGGCCATTAGTATATTGATGCAGTAACTAATTACATCGATTGAGTTCAGTACAGCCTTTTGAACTACATCTATAGCTCTATCATATAATATGCCCTGCCTTGATTTTTTGACTGAGTATTCACTGACATGTATTCATTACCATTAACATATGTATATTATGAATGCTTACTGCTTTTCTTGAGAAAAATCTGGGCATTTGTATTATAGGATGTTGGAGTATGTTTTCCTGCATTTGCTCAGCTGTATGTGCTGTGTGATAATAATTAATTGATTACTCTATAAAATAGATAAACAGCAGATATAAATCAAATAATACAAGTCAATTTTTCTAAGGCATGGAATATATTTTAGACTAAAAGCTGGTATCCATCATATGTCTTTGTAAAAACCAATTATTAATGAATCAATCTTAAGTTAATTACCTGTATCTTTATATTACCCAATGAATGGTTATATTCTGTGACAGACTACTAATAATTGTCATATTTGACAACGCAATTTGACTAGATTAGTATTACATCAGGATAGCTTTAATCTCTCAATGTCAGGACGTTGCAAGTGCAATAGTATCCTATTCAAAATAGAACTCAGACTTATTTCTTCTGATCACATTCCTTTGAGTTTCCTCTAGTTGTGTCTGTGCATTCCCTCCTTGTATTTGTTTTGATGGTGGTGATTGTATGCTGTATCTGATGAGTAGACTGTAAATACAAATAAATAGAGTCTTGTCTTCCTGGCGCTGTATTTATCTGCTGTGCGCCAGGCACATTGATGCGTAGTATAAGGTCAGATAGTGATCAATGGGTCATTCACACAAGAGAAATAAAACACTTTGAGAAAATCAATATTCATTTTTTAATCTTACTTTTGTCACCATTTCATATCTTAGAATTAATGGGGGTGAAAGTAGGATACATGTGCAATGTAATATATTTACAGTGGTGCAAAAATGTTAGTGAACCTCACCGAACAATTAACGTATTTGAAGCGTTTGAGTTCTACCATGTTTTAGATATTTAATTGTGAAGTCAGGTGATAAAATATTGCATTCAATGAAGCTTGTTTCACTGGGCTCGCTGAACATTGTAGAGTTGTCTCCATTCAACACTCTGCATGAATGAGTGGATTTTCTGGTTGGGTTCATTAACTTTTTAGCACCACTGTACATGTATATTGATATATCTTGTTAAACGAAAATTTTCTTTTGGTCCTTTGATACTATTTTGATGCTATTTCTCATGGGTGCAAATATGAAAGGAGTGAACTTACAGCCTAAAATAAAAAGAGCAATTGCTCAGTTGAATAAGCATTTACTTGCAAATTGAGTTTAAAGAAGCAAATTGGTGTGCTAATTATTTTTCCAAAATTTATCCCCCCAATCAAAATCCTCCAGGAAGAATGCAAAACTGATAACTCTTTGGTTTCATTTTTCGTACGCTCATTCTCAGAAGTCCAATTAAAAACAATTATGGCATTAAGTAAATCCTTGCTCTACCTGGAATCTTGTATAGATTGTGCCAAAACCTCTCATGATTATGTATAAGGTACATTGTACATGTAGTCTGAGAAAAGATAGATCCTTATACCATGGTCACATTTGTTCTACGGCGGCCGTACGGCGAGTCGAAAACAGCCGTTTTATCAATTTTGATTCAAACCACCTATTATGTAGTTGGACAAAACATGTTAAAACGGCTGTGTTTGACTCGCTGTACGGCCGCCATAGAACAAATGTGACCATGGCATTAGTCTCATATAATATGACAACTTTGCCAAAAAGTTTTGTGCAATACATACTTATTCGCTAGTCTGAATGAGGCATAGGAGGAATCAATTAAATGAATCCTCATTTAGAGCAATGAGGTGATGCGGCCAAATTGATTCTCAGAATGAATTGCACAAATGATACTGAAGATCTTTACAGTTGAAGGCATAGGCTGGTCTCTATCCTTTTGAAACATGTCAAATAGCAGAGAGGATTATTCATGAAGATGAATTATAGTTATCATGGACTTAAACATGAACAGTACTCTGACAGATCTATTGGTGTGGGGGTAGGGTATTAAATGTAATAATGTAGTTTATGCTCTCTCAATTTTAATATGTAGTATCACTATCACAAATGGTTCAATGATGACTGTATTAGAACTCAATAAGATGAGGCTATGTAAGGCATTAGAAAAAGTATAAAGGATCATTCTGTTTAAGACATATGTAGAATTGAAACCCTGAAACAATTCATTTTAAGGAAATATGGAATAAATTCTCATGTCTTACCTTCGTGCATGAGTATTGGGACTATAATGTTTTTGTACTTTTTTATCATTTCATTAATTTATTAAGACTGAGAAATGGGTGAGTTGATAGAAACCGCTTTACATTCTGCATTATATCTGTTTAAATTATCCTTGTTCAGTGGTCATCGTCATCTAAACAACCAAATTGTCAAGATTTTGAAAATGATATTTCTAGTTTTTCCAATGCAATCATTTTTTGAATTCATTAGATTATTCAAGTAGGAAAGAGGTGTGCTTGCTGATGTGACTGCATGATTGTGTATTAACCTGATACCTGCCATTCCTCTTATACCATTAATTTACAAACTAGTAAGCATGCCCTTCACTTCAGAATATGACAATTATTCTGTGGCATATTTGTACTGAGGGATGAGTGGTTTGATGTTTTACTGCAAGATATTTATATTTTACCCTTATTGGATGGATGATGATGACATATCTGGCAAGCAGAAGATTTTTGGTTATGATGAATGTTACATGGATAGAGGTGTACAACATAAAAGGGTAAATACAGATGAAGCATACATTGTTTGAAATGGTTTTGGGTCAATTTGAGAATGTATTTTTGACAATGAATGAATGCTGTATCAAATTACATAATTATCATCAACTCAAACTTGTCATGAAATAGCTCTCTACCTTTTTAAATATGTATATTTAATTTCTCCAGCCAACTTTTTAAACAATGTTCATCTTTTTTAATCCACCCTTTTCAAAATAATCAATGTTATTAATTTAATGTAGGTCTCAATTATTATCTAAGAAAAAATGTTTTCAAATCATCCCTGCCTATTCTTTTTTAAATACTCTTTCAATTCCTACTTCTTTTTGTACACCATTTCTTTTTGTGTGTCACTTTTTCCTATATATTTCTGGAAGTTTTACTGGTAAATGCATATCCATTTTCAAATTTTACTCCATTTTGGCTGCTAATATTTGTGGCTGATATTTGTCTCAATGAATACCATTTTTACATCCACTACTATGCTTTTGTAACTTCATAAGTCTGTGTATCTTGAATGAACATTCAGCCATTATGTTATGGTTTTAAGATGAAAGATATTGAGATGCTAATGGCTATAAGATGAATAGACATCAGACAGAGAGATGGTTATGGGGATAAGATGACTGGCTATTATGCAGTCTGGCTTATCGGATGACCATCGAGCCAGGTGTTGAAAGCATGCCGGCATACCGTGGGAATCAATGAACATTAGACATCGCTCTCATACCTCACGCTGCGGTATGCATGAAACTCCATGCATAACTCTTAGGGGTAGGCAGGGAGAATGGGAGGGGAGGAGGCAAGAGCCTGAATTGCATGCTGTCTCAATGAGGAACCATAGCATGATCCAGGAAACAAGAATTAACACATCACTTCAAATTGTCTCATTTATATAGGTACTCATTATGAAGTGCTTCAATACTCTTCGGACACCATTTTCCTGTTGCATATAACTTTTACATAGAAACTTTGCAATTATTGTTAAAACCAAAGTAATGGGATTAGCAGCAAATCAAAATAAAGGTTTCCAATGTAGGTACCATACTGTCAAAGTCACCACAATACATTAAAGCTTTCATGCAACATGCCTTTAAGAGGTTGATGTAATGGGCAGACATGTCTCAGTGCTGTCTTTTTAAATTGCAAATCAGATTGAGGATGAATATGTTGTGAATTTTTCCTACACTCCTACACTAGTGCATATTTATAAAGTTTATCATCATAAAGTGTATTTTTATAAAGTGTATTTTTATAGTGTACATGACGTTGAATTCCAAAGTGCAGTGACGTAAAGGGGGAATAGAGAATTGATGATTATGTATTCATACATGAGATCATGGAACTGACTTCATTGATTCCCAAGGCTATATAACTGTAATGCAGTAATCCTTGTACCAGGCCATAATTTCATTAGCTTAATGACGCTTAAAGAGCATGAAAGGCTGTTGGCATGAGATAAAATCTTACATAGTATACATAGATGAACTTCATCAGATGTGAAGAAACAATCTCTTCATTCATATCACACACCTTCAAGTTTAAGTCTCTGTATTCTCTGCCATCGTCCTTGAGATGTTACGATAATGAAAGATAGAAGATTCAAGGACTCTTGGAAGGCCATATTGTCCCCCCATGACCATTACTGGAGGAGATGACTTCCCCTTCTGGGTCATTCAGTGCTCGCATACCTGCATCAGTGGAGCCGTTTGACTGCGTTGATAACATCGTATAATCTTCCTCATCTTAGTGGGCAAACACTCGTAACCTTATCATCACCGTAGTAACGTCCCATCACTGCAAACATGCTTTCACCTTGACGGCAGGATGGAGGATGGAGGAAAGATCATGGTGAAGAAGGAGGAGGTGGTGGTAGTGAAAGTCCAATCAGAGGTCAATCCTATCTCTGAATAAGCATGTAATCACAGAACTTCATCCAGGCTCTCCCCCTCCTCTCTACGTTCAAGTCAAATCAAGTTGTCAGTTGGCACATTCGATTTGTCTGATGGTGTTTCATCCCGTCGTGTGGGATAGTGTCCCTTATCTAATCTCAAGGTGTTGGGACACTTGAAGGTGTGCAGTATGTGCATGAGTCTACTTTGCAGATTTATCAGTAAACCTATCTACAAAGAAAGGCAAAATTAAAGTATAGTGCAAACAAAATTGTGTTAACATTCCAAAATGTATCATACGCACCAATGTCTATTTACCATGTTGTGTATAGAATTGCTGACCCATGTCCAAAGATCAGGGATAATCTAATTCCCTTTGCCATCTTGAAAGTTGGTTTGTGATGTGTGCTCTCCTGAATTCTGTCAGATTTGCATTGCTTGGCTTTGCAGATTACAAGTACAATTGTTCTTACTTGACAGGTACACAAATCTGTAAAATTCAAAAAGCCTTTGCTTAAACTGATGAAAAGCTGCCTACAGGTCACATAGATTCCATTTTTTGTTGTATAAGGCTTCGTGTCTCTGCTTTGAACCATCAAGTGTGCAGACAGCCAAGCAAGATCATATTAACCTATACTTGGTTGCTTTAACCACCATTTACATGGAAGGTTCCTGTGTGATGTCAGTCTGTTTCCACGCATGAAACCAAAGAGGGCTACTTTTTATCATTTTGTCCAGAGTCTACTCACCCTCTCGTTAGTATTCACACATAATTTTATTGTACATCATCATTTATAATTTTATAATTAGTACCAAATACATTTATATGAAATCCTATTGTACTTGTGAAACTTAATCATTAGAATGAAACAGTTTAGCTGCATGTTTCTTCAATTGTTACAGACATCAATATGAAAACACATGAAGTTTTGATTTCATATAACTCTTAAATTAAAGATTTATCGAATCTTTAAATAATAATTTACTTCCTTTAGCCATACACAAGTGCAAAGGGCAGTCACTTTGAATGACTTGCATTTACCCTAAAAGGCAAATCCAAGGATCTCTTAAGTGCATTTGCAATTCAGTTAGAATAAAAAGAACACTTGACTTCAGATTAACCCAAGTGAAGTGGGCCATTTTTACCTTCATGTGAGAGCTGTAATTTACCCTTGACTCAATCTAGGTTGGTATTTGGTTCATTTTTGCAAAAGGGCTGGAGATTCAGGGGTAGATAGATAATGTACCATTGTTTTTCTAGTGAATGGAAAGGTATTAAAATTAAAGCATTGTGGCAGATGTATACGATGTGGAAAGACAAACACATAATTAATATTGTAGTATGTATAGGTAAAAAAACAGGTTTGTGAAGCTTTTTTTCTGGTGGGTTGGCACATGAAAAACATGGAAGCATGATTAAGTTTGATTACTTTTGAATTGGTTCTTAACACAACATAGAAAATATGAGAGATAACCACACCCTGAGAATGCTTCACATCTGATAATTGAATGAAATCAATAAGGGCCTGTTTGGTATATGGTTTTCCATCAAAGATGAGTGTCCTCTAATTAAAAAAAAATGTTTATGTAATATTACCAAATTATATGTTCATATCTGCAGTAGATGGTTTATTGATGAAAGTCATGAAATACCTTTATTTTATATCCAAAAAAGGGTATTCTCTAACAAAAAAATATAATACTACATATGATTTGTTCTATGTTCATATCTGTAGTAGATGGTAATATTCAGGACTGCATGAAATATGATTATACATGTAAATGAAATGTGATTTTTATATAAGGACAAGTGCATTTTCTCTCAAAAAAAGAAAAAGCTATATGATAAACAGGTGAGAATATTCTGCATGTCCATATCTGCAGTAAATGGTTTATTGATGAATGCCATTAAATGAGTTTAGGAAATGTGTTATACTATACATGATGAATAAACTTTATCTTGTTAGATGGGTATGTATATTGCATTTGAAACATTCTACACCCAATCCCCACATTCTTCTCTGTTTTGTAGTGTGTTTCAATCTTCATCAGAT
Organism: Lytechinus variegatus; assembly: GCF_018143015.1. NCBI lineage: Eukaryota > Metazoa > Echinodermata > Echinoidea > Temnopleuroida > Toxopneustidae > Lytechinus > Lytechinus variegatus. Next base: position 32,892,125 of record NC_054742.1, read on the forward strand.
AATAGGTAGTTATAGGTGATAATCACTTCAGATATGAATGGGCCTATAATATATGTTGTTTAATGAATACATGCCAGTCTAGTAGTAATATGTTGTTATCATGATTCATGAAATTATTAGAATAATGGCACAATCAATTATTTAGCTATGCTATATCACTACTAATCATGCAAAATTGAATCTCACATTCAATTGTTGGTTGTAAATGCTTTTTGTACATAAGAAAATTTTAGTTATTTTTTAGAGCTTCAAATGTTTGATGTTTATAGTACATCTACATCTACTTTAGATCATCATGTAAAGATGTCAAAGAAAGGTTTATAAATTGTTAAGGATCATTTTAAAATATCTTATGTTTATTCTTAAAATAGCTCTCAGTTGCAATTATGAAATTCTGAGTTGTATGTACACGTATGATAACTTTTATCTTCATCAGATAACATACTGAATAACTGCCAGATATTTCCATGCTGTTTTCTCTTAGAGCTATATAATGGAGCATATTGTGTATTACATATACCTCCAGCAACTTTATTTTTCATTTATTTTTAATGACTGTAGTTTTCTAATTTGTGTTTTTTTTCATGAGAAGACTGTTAAAAGTTCATGGGAGGACTAATAATGCATTTCAACTTCTTAATAAATACAAAGTCTGGCTTCATTAAAAATGTCAATCCATTTCAGATTGTAAATTTTCTTAAAGTATTTACGTATTCCTGAAGTTACTGTGGAATTAATAATTCCACAGTAACTTCAGGAAAATAAAAGGGATAATAACAGTAGGAAGTCAAGATATTGTGTGGGGTAATAACTCGGAGGTTAGTGGAAGTTGATACACTTTTGAACAAAAACATCACATCCTCTGTACGATTTGCTTCATTTCTATTTCATTGTAATACTTTGCTATAGAATTAGTGAAAAGGATGCCATAGTTTGCAACTTAATTTGGTGCTGTGTTCTGTGGGTAATTAGGCCTACTTTTATTATTTTCCACATGGTTAAATCCCTTTGAACCAGCTACATGCATCAGCTTCATGCATCAGCTTGAAGAAATCTTTGTACATATTGACACATTCTATACCTACCCATTGGCCTTTCCATCAGTGTGGATTTGGATATTATTGACATTGAGATATCTTGACAAGAGGTTTAATTCATCAGTATCAGTGTTCAGTGATAATCAAACTTGTCAGTATAGCTACAACACTCAATTCATTCACATATATGTAGCAACCTCAAATCTATATTGTGCATTAATAGTCATGAATATTAGAGGGAAAAAACATGAACTGTATGTAAAGCACATTCAACAGCTATTGATGGTAATGAACATTGACAAGAAATCAGTCTCTAAATTCTTCACTTAAAATTTCCATATTGCAGAAAGATGAGATAAAAATAGATTAAACTCTATACATAGATGATCATTACATACTTGTGAGAAAAAAGTACTTTTCGAATACAAATACATTTCCTTCATAACATGGTGTTTTTATTCAGTGACTGCTGTCATTAGTAATGATATATCATTGACATTTGAGAGAGCCAGACATTGGCACAAATCATTCATTTTACCACACCAGTCAGAAACACATGTGATCAAACTGATATAAACTTGCACTTTTTTGTATTTTGAATAAATAAATTTGTACTAGTGAAATTTCATGAGGATATAATATACTCATTTACATTTTCATGATGAATAAAAACCTCTTTGAAAAAAAGAAACCGTTTAGAATATCTTTTAGCTGGGAGGGGTGTTCAACCCATAATATAAATAGATGAAAAATAAATATACTTTTGTTCTACCCAAAAAATATCTAATCGGTTTGGTGGTGCATGATCGTTAAAAAAAGATGATTGGAATAGAAAGGAATCTGACGTTGTTTGAAATCATCAATCTTGGTTGAGTTACTAATCAGTAAAGCTAGGACACCCACTCCTCCTCCTAAAGTCACATGATCTTTGTGTGCTGTTGATTAAGTTCAGCTCACTCTGACCGATCGAAAAGAAACACCAGGCTTGTGAAAGGAGAGTGGGATGGCTGACTGATCAAGGGGACTGGCTTGCTAATTGATGAGTTTATTAATGGATGTCAACTGTAGAATGGATAGTTTCTGAATCTATATGACAATAGCTGATATGATAGGAGGTGTGGAAATGATAGCAGTATTTGGAGGAACCATGAGTAGGATAGTTTTATTTTGATTGTTTCTAAGTCTTCCACTGAATCATAGTGCACTTACTATAACGCATGAAATTGATGTATAAAGCAGTAAAATATAAGTACACTTATTAAGTAAGGTATTTTCCCCCAGAGACAACCCTAGATTGAATTACCTACATAGTAAATCTTCAACCACAATTGATCCCATTCCTCAGTGATGAATAAACACCACTAGTTGCTTCTCGATATTAGTTGGGCAAAACCAATGGTCATTTTGCTTATATTTAATTAATGTCTAAGTAGCTTGTCAATAGATTAAAAGGTGAGTGTGCACTATTATCAGAAGTGACAATAAGTGTAAGATAGAACTCCACCTGGGTAATATTTTTTTTCAAAGAAATAAAACAAGGTCAAGAAAATGAGAAGTAAATGGTATTTCTGTCTTCAGATATATTTTATTTGTTACTTTGAACAAGGGAAGGAGACATTTAGCATTTTAATATTTAGCCTACTTTCTGGAAAAAGAGGAAAACAAAACGGTGAAAAAGATGTTCCCGCCCACCACATATAAACAGATTTTATTCAGTATGTTCTTAAAGCGCATCAGCACATATTGTGCAGTAAGTCATACATGTCCCTTCACATATTTTGCATGTTGAGTAAAAACCATTGCCAGTACAAATAGCAAAAGTCAACCATGTATTTTCTGCTAGACTGAGCATGTTATGAACCAGCTTCTAAAAATGTAAATTTTTGTGTTGACTTGCTGATTTTTTTTCTTCACCTCTGTGTTGGCATTAAATCACAAGAGAGATGACAGACTTCTGATGTGTGAAATTTTCCTGGAGACCTGTTCTGTAGTTTGCACTTAATTACCATCCCTGACCTCAAGATGTATTTTGTTCATCCCAAGAGAAATATTGGAAATTTGCTTTCTGAAACCTGTCATTCCTTTACTTTTTTATCTGTCACTAGTCCTCTATTAATATCATTTTGAAAGAGAGCTATTAATTTCTTACTTCCATTATTACATTTGTATTGTACATCTTGTTCCTATGTTTTTTTTATGTTAGAGTAACTGATTTAAGGTTCTTTAAGGCAAGTATTTACAGGGTTGAATAGGGATGTGAAATAATATTTGCCAGTGTATTTGATGTCTTATTTCCAATCCAGCTCTTAATCTGATGAGTTCTCTTAAATTTAAGAATGTAACCATAATGATATAATGTCTGCCCGAATTTAACATTATGTGATGAGAAATCAAGTTGATTACAGTAGAAAAAGCTGCAGATGTTTCTATTGCAATTTGTTAGCTCAAATCCCACTGTTTTTACATATTGTCTCAATCAAAAAGAATAGTTGGTCACTTTGGAACATAATATATTGGTTGAACTTGTGAATTTAGATAGTTTCCTTACCTTTCATTTCAATGCAAAATCATTTCCATTTGACCTTTATAATATCTAGTGTATACACCAAAGTTTAATGGCTTTTAAATAAATAATGTTGCAGTGTATGACTCATTAACCCCTTCACCTTTACTTCAATAAATTATAATTTCAATTTATGATGTGAGCTAATTGATACTGTATGCAAAACTTAACAACTTTTTACGTATATGATATACGATAGCTATGAAAACTTATTTTGTACTGAGGTGGAGAAGTAAAAAAATTCTGTGAGCACATGCACTTCCTAACCTAAACATGGATATTACATGAATGTTATTCATGGGTAAAATGTCAGTTGCTTTCCACTAGCATTGCTGGAAGTCAATATGAGTATATAGGATTAGTGAAATTTCATTGTGTGCTTCTGACACTTAAGGTGAACACAAACAGGCTGTTCTTCACACATTTTATCAAAGATGTTTTTTATTTTGAGTAAATAACTAGCTTGGCAGTTACTTTGATTTCAGATGACCCTAATTGCCCACACGATCATCGCTTCAATCCTGTCCAAGATTGCAGGAGGGATCATTAAGTGGGAAAGGAAGATGATTCTCCCGCATAATGGTAATCTCCTGAGGATTCTAAGGGAACGTACACTATATAATCTTGCAAAGAAAACCAGTTTTGATAGAGAATTAGTGGGCTGACCTTATTCTGCTCCTGGCCGAAAAGAGAGTTTTTTGTTACCATGGATGTAGGACATGGAGCGGAGAGTCCCTTTGGACAATCTCCAGAGAGAGTTGCAGAAAGGGATGTGTTGTGAATAAGCAACACTGCTTTCAAGTTGTCCCACTTTTTTCCATGTTGAACATGTAGACTTTCCATCCTCATTGCTTGTCATGTAAAGAACATAGTGGTTTTAGATATGGAGAGAGCTTTAGTTACAATTTTGAAAACCTTCCTCTGAAGTTTATCTGTAAGTGTGGCAGTGATGATCGAGGTCCCTTTGTTCTACTCCTACCCCTTGGTCATATTATAGTTTAGCTAGACCAATAATATCCTGTATCTTTAGATATTTTCAAACATAAATGATTTGACTTAAATTTGAAGAATGCAAGCATCTGCCATTGTGTAAACTCTTTGGCTGTTAATCCCAAGACATGCTTGGTATTGTAGCATTTCACAATATTAATATCATTCAATTGTTTTATGTGCTGCTGCATATGAAAAAGGAATTCAGCTTGAATCAACCCACCAGTATCATTTTTATAATCAGAACTAAATGTTACATGCGAAATTTTGTGAGTGGAAACCTTATGATTGCAGACATGAACAAACTACCATAACAAGCACAAACAACAGCTTTTACCTATCCCTCCTTACTTTGGTCCAAGCTCCTTTTCTCTATACAATGCCACCAACCCCCATCCTTGCCAGACCCTATACCCCTGCTACAATATATCACATACGATATTAAATGACAGCACGCGGCACACATTAAGCAGTAGGTGTGATCCATCACCCTTTAGATTCAGGATGTCAAATCACCTGCTGACTCTCCCACCGTCATTGAGGAGCACCGGAAAAGCCCCAAAGATGCACTCTCTTCTCCCCCACCTGACCTTGTGTGCTCTGACACTTGTAATAGGAACTCTTTCATCTACTAAATATATGCAGGAAAGGAGAAGAAAAAGGGCTTCAATTATATTTCCCGATTTGTGTGTTTGAAATATACTTGTCCCAAAGTGCACATGATTTCCAGAGAAGGCACTCAATTAATGCATTGCGTCAAGAGAACGTGTTCAGTGATATTTCTTTTTTTTTAAATATGGCCTTGTGGGTATGAAAGCTTTCAGGAAAAGATCCATCTCTTTTATAGATGTTTTTACGAGAACCAGATGAATTATTAAGCTGCTGAGAAATAAGGCATATTCTTTAATGTCATCAATTTTATGATGTTTTGAGCTGGTAATAAAAGTAAGAAGTTGAATATAATTATATTTTGAATGCTTTATACTCATTATTATGGTGTGTCTTTCTGTTCGCATGGCAAATATCCACCTTTCAGAGAGATGATCAAATGAGTTATATGTATATAAAAAGGATATGTGAACTTCTGGCAGTTGGAACATCATCAATGTCCTTTTTAAAAGAGTAATTTGAGTATATATCCAACTAGAAAACCAAAGAATCTTTCACTTTCTCAGTGAAAACGGAAATCTGTCTATCAGAATCATAATTTTCATCAAATTGGTTGAAAAGTATTTTAGTAGTGATGTGACAGTCAATACGTAGGTGTACATGCATGCATGATTCACACCTTACATAGTTCATGAAGAGATCATAAATACATATCATGCTTTTGTTATTAGCTTTGGGTTTGACTGTGAAAGGCTAACAGCTTTTCAATTTCACAGGAATTCAGAGCATGAAAAGAGAAAAATCATGAGCCTACCAATCGATCCAAAAGAAAAACAGATGTTTGTATCCCCTATCTTGGAGAGCGAGCTGCATTTAATGAAACACCGTGGAATCAATGATACTGATATAACCATTGTTTTGAGGTATCAGTATTTGCATTTGACACCCTGCTGCTTTTGTCATGTAGTTGATGAAATCGGCTTGGCATCGGGTTTGTCACCAGCTTACTGGTGTTAACAGACTGATTATCACAGCTTCACCAGATGTCTTTCTCACCCATTAACCAGTAGGATCTCTCCTATACATGATGGGAAGAAACTTCATCTAAAACTCACTCTAGGCCTTTGTACTTTATATCCTTTCTTCCTTTGGCGCGATATTTTTTGTTGCGTTGTTGATGTCTCAATTGCACCCATCTCTACTGCTTTGCACTCCTTTGGTTATTTGTCAGTTTCTTGCTCTCTTTCTCCCTCTTTAATCTTGTTCTTTCCCTCCCATCTTCAGATATGACTTTCTCTGCCTCCCACTGCTCTCTATCACTCACACCTCAGGCTTTTCTATTTTCTCTCCTCTTTTCTTATTCTTATTTCTAATTTCTCCTTACCCCCTTTCCTTTTTTTCTGTGTTCTGGAGGATATCTTATCAGGTTACATCACTTTTCCAAGTATATTCCCTTAATTCATGTTTTTAATAGATCGTTGTATCACTTCTTCCACTCGTCCCTTTCTCATATATCTTCTTTGTTTAACCTGTTTGCTTTAATACTGAATTGTCCTTTTTCCTCTTATCATTTCTGATCAGTAAAGAGTAAAAAACCATCATTAATTAAGTCTCTCCTCTTAAATCTTGTATCAATGAATAAAGTTCAATTTCCTAACACTATTTTCATTTTTATGTAATCATGGGATAAAAACAAAACAAAATAATAACAATGTGGGGATTCAGGAGCTCTTTATGATTAACAACAACAATAGCAAAAAAAAGCCTTCAGAATCCAACGATATCAATAGTCTCAAATATCATGCTATCATAAGCATGATTTTTAGGATTCATTATTGTTTTAATATTGAAATATAATTATAACAGATTACTTTTAAACTTCAATTGCTTACACTGCTTCTCAGTTTGATACTGAAACACAAATATTTATTTCTAAATTTCTTTTTGCTTCCACTTTTCACCTCGCAATTATGTCTTACCAAAACACTGATTATAAGAAAATAAATAATTCTTACTACTTTTACTGTTTTTTGTAACAAGAATCTTCATAGAAGCAAGAAACAAGGTAGCTCAACTATGATCTTTAATTACTTTCTCTGCTAAATTTTTGATTACGAGAATTAAGTTATATCCAAGCACAATACTTTCCTACATCCTGTTGACCCTAACGAGAAATGAGATGAATATTGATACTCTTGGGTTAGTGCAAATTGCACATTATTTTTATCTTTACAGATTACACTAATCAGCTTAGACTTTTATGGTAGCAAAGAATAGTCCCCTCCAAAGTATGTAGAACAGCAAGATCTTTGACCTTCTTTACTTTAAAATGAATAAAGGATCAGGAAATAAAAAAGTAAATAAGACAGCAGCTTTAGGGTAAGAGGATCAAACCATTGAAAGTGTGCAAGAAAGGTCTTGTATTTGAGCTTTTAAGGCTTGGGAAAGTGAACAGACTGACATAAAACCATGATGCATACAAGATTCTCTATATTTTCTGTAACTTAGTCGTACTATTAATAACAGTTATGCTGTCTATAGATAAATGATGTTTATCCTGATTGTCACAAGTTTTGAAGTCTAAATGATGGTGATACAATTATGTAAACATTATTGAAATTATTTTGAATTCATTTTAAAACTGTAGAAGAGGGGTTAAATGCTGTTGCCAGTTTGCTTTACATGTAAACTACCATCCATGCAAATAAATGAAGTTTAAAATTTAATATCTTGAGCTGGATGTAAATAAAAAATTGGGATGAAAAGAGTAGCATGAACAATCTTTCATGGTCATTTCAATTCATTCTTGGTTACATGATATGCATATTTTATTTTTTGTACTTTTGATAAGGTAAATAAAAACTTTAGGTTTAAAATTTGGACTGGAGGAACAATAACTTGAATTTTGAATGATTGATTGTGCAAGACGGGTCGATAGAAGCGTCATAAGTTGACAGTACCTGTTTGATGTTTATTCTCAAGGACCAAACAGATCTATATAAGCTCAATCTTCACATTGTTCTAAAACTTTGTACATCACAACCGTTATTGATTTGTCCTTTTGTTGATTGTGTATGCCCATCATGAGACAATGTATGAATCATTGCAATAGGCAAGAATTAAAAGTATGTTTTTGAGATGTAATTGGTCTGAGTTCCTCGCTGAACCTTGCAAGCGGGGAAACTGCGTATGTGGATTAATAAGAGTTCGATCTATGCAAAGTAAGACTGGTCAGCCAACCATGGTATTGATTAGTTTATATCTTATCAACTGTAGGCCTCCACTGGTCCTCTTTGGTTGCTATTGTTCCCTTTTGTCTCCAAGTTTGACCAAACGTCTCTAAATTATTGAATTTTCCCCTTTGTGAAGCTGAGAAGCCTTTCTACTTCGGATTAAGGTTGCAATGCAAAACTCGTTGTCATTAAAAATGAAGTGTGTAGCTAACTAGTTTCAAGTGCTTGTATGCTGAAGTTATACTTGTTGCTATTGAGAATTGTCTTGAACAGTTACCCATAATACCATGGGAAGTGCAGAGTTACGTCAGAAAAATGATGAATAAAAGCAAACCATATTTCATTTTGAAAATTGAATGATGTATCTTTCAGAAATTTATAGATTATGATAGTTCTAAAGAATGTGAAAATCAGGGGAAACAAAAGATAAGAAGTGAGGGATAGATTAAGATGGGAAAGGAAGGAGAAAGGAGGAAGAGAGTATGTGTATATGAAGTGTGAAGAGTGGAAATTGGAAGAGAAAATAAGTGGATATTATGAAAGAAAAATGGCAGAAAGGGAAAAGGAAGACATGTAAGCAGAGGTAAAAAGAAGAGGAAATGGGAGGGATTTGCAAAGAAATAGTTCAAATACAGCATCAGAAGGCATAAACACAGCTGAAGCAATTTTGTGTTTGGCAAGACCAATCATCAGACCCTGACCAGCTCAAAGATTCAATTCATCCCATTGAAAGAAGAAGAACACTGCTGAAGCTGACAATTTACTAAACTCATGGGAAAAAATTCCCTGAAATAATCAGAGGAAATAATATTAAGGTACATTTGCACACTTCCTGTAGGAAACTTGGCCTAACCTATGCACATTGTAGGTCCCACTCCCTAAATTATTCATTTTACCCTGGGGGAGAAACCTACATATAAAATCTGATTCATGGTTTGTTGGTTAACAATAAGCCAGAGTTAAACGCCGCTCCTCCATCTTTGGCCAACCTTTCATGCCTCATTTGAATTGAACTGGTGTGATGTGGAGTACTGTTGTGTCAGTTGGAGGGGTCAAACCAGGGGGAGAGTTGAGGTATTCACTCTCTACATATCTACTTTAGATAGTATACACAATGTAGAGAGGTTTGGGGAGTTTGAGGTTCAAAGTGTCATTTATTATGGAGAAGGAAGCAGAAGAAAACCAAAAGAATACATGTTAAGTACAAAACGTTACTTTGGAGTTTTAAGATGAAAATCATATCCAAGAAGAGATGAATGGTTACTGGAATAATATCAGAATACTCTTTTGCATGTGTTTATGAAAACTGGTTTTAAGAACCAATTATGTGAAAGATTATGCTTGGAGAAAACTAACAAATGAATTCATTGTAAGGGAATTAATTGATTTTTTGAATTTGTTCAGCCTACTAACAAAGTGTATTGATTAAGATAAGGATATTCTGCATTTTTAAGACTTTCATTCTATTTTTTGGGTGTTTTTTCTTTCTATTCAACCTACCAGTTCTCCCTGAAAACAATGCCTCCAAGAGTCATTTCCCTATAGCTAAAAAGAGTGATGAGGGGCACGCATCTTCCATTAATGGAACAAAAACCATCCAGATGATTTCCAGCTGTTGTCATGGCAATGGGGAAGTCAAAAAAATAACCAAGGGCTTTGTTTCCCTTCTAGCCAATTTCATTTTGTAGCCTGCTATCTCTAATTCCCCTTCGGATTTAAGGTTTGAGGATGGTTTGGAGAGTATTGGAGTAAGTAGGTTGATGGCATGGTGCAATTTATCACGATTGTGATCAATAGACTTTATACTACTAGTATTCATTGTTATATGAGAGATGTTAACAGTAATAGGTTTGTATCAGGTGACAAGAGGTATCTCTAATACTTAAATCAATGTGATCTCATGTTAATTTTAGATAATACAATTTAGTTTCTTTTGATCAATTTATTGTCATTCAGTAAGATGTGTGATTTAATGTAGTGTTAAGGCTATGTTGGAATTAATGTTTCATGATATCAGTGACCGAAGTTCATCTTCATCTATTGCAAAAAAAATTTACAGAATGAAATGTCCAGAATGGCATTGAAAATTATTGAATATCACTAGCTTATTTTCCATCTCTTGGTTTCTTTAAACTCCTAGTAATTAATTATCAACAGTGATTTAAAATGCCTCTAAAATAGTTTTGGTTTGAAATGAGCCATATTTTTTAAGTTCAAAATTAAACTCCAATCTTAGAGTTTTTATGATAAAATAGAAATCTGGAATGCTTCCATGACTCCCATATCCATGGAAATTGCACCTTGTCAATCTTCCGCTACGTGACTAGTACACGAGACCCCTAAGTAGCATGAAAGCAGTAAAATTAAATATTTAGGAAAATCCTTCAAGATGGTGGATATCCTGGCACCGATAGCCACAGATGAGAATACAAGAGAATAGGGTAGGTTCACCGGAGAGTACCTTGCTAGATGTATTATTCATGGTACCTCTTCTAATGCATGATTGTCATTTGATGATGGCACACATTTCTTCTCTTAAAGCTTGGTAAAGGACAGTTTATTCAGTGGTTGGTCACTGTCTTACTTTTAGCCTAACTTCCAGGCACATTTACCGTTTTTTGAAGAATAAGTTTATTTCCCACAGTGTTTTTTTCCATTGTGATTTATTCAAAACTTTTTTACAAAATTTACTCAATTTATTCATGTTGTTAGTCTGACTGCTGTTGGAGATTGCTATATCTTTAATATCTTTTAAGATGACATTAAACAGGCTCCATAGTCTTCTTTGATTTGGTCAATATGTTCCCAGTTGTTCTGTGTTTGTAGTGGCCATTTTCAAGGCATTGACCACATTTCGCATATATGAATACACATGCAGTGGTCCACTAGTGAAAACCTATTCCTTATAGAAAAGAATATGGGTACAAAGTAGATTGTCCTCTTCTGTAGATGCTATGATGTCTCTTTCCTTTTTTTAGCTTTTACTTTTTTTCTTTTGATTGATATCTAGAACTTACATGTATTTGAAAATGATAATGATTATGAATTATTTGTTTTAATATCAAATGTAGCTATTCAGTTAGTAGTCAGCTTTGTAATATATTGAAAACCCCCTAGTCATGTTAGTTAAGCCTGTATAAGTCTAGTTTAATTTTAAACCACAGATCCTATGTTTATTACATTTACAGAAGATTAATTGTTATTAAACAGGCTTCATAGTCTTGTTTGATTTGGTCAATATGTTCCCAGTTATTCTGTGTTTTTAGTGGTTATTTTCAAACCCCTAGTCATGTTAGTTTAGTCTGTATAAGTCTAGTTTAATTTTAAACTATGGATCCTATATTTTTAATTAATGTATTATTATTATATCATTTCATTGTTATTATGCAAATGCATAGTGACATGTATTTTCAATAACCCCTATAAAATCAACTTTGGATTAAGAAAGTTTAATACAAGTGCCTGTTTCAATGTGACTATAAATTTCAGTGTTTATCAGTTGATGCAATTGAAAATGATTATACAATAAATCATAACTTTATGAAACTATACTTTCAGAATCTAATAAGCGTAAACATACAGTATAAACAAAGTGTTGACAATTTTGCTACAGTATAGTGAAACTACATATTTATTCCATGATATAAAGTTGATATTGAGATTGGGGGCCATGAAGTGCTAATGTATTGCAAAATATATTGAAATACATTGACGATCAACAGTGAATAGGGTTGTTTGAATTATAGGTCATTTGACCTTCTTTTATTACTCAAAAGTGTCAAGTATGCCTTAGAGGTCATATTTGCAAGTTGTCTAGTGGCATAGTGACGTTTGTCTAGATATCAATATAGGTCATCACATGTATTGTAACTTATTACTTTCTCTATGTTAGACTTTTTTTCTGTTTCTAACTTCCCTCCTAGAATATATCATTTGTTCATTTGTGACTATCTCATGACTAACAATCACATCAGCCTATAATTTCTTTAGAACAAATTTGCCAAGATCATACATAAGCAGCTTTGGAGATATATCTTGATTATGTATTCAAAATTGTAGTAAGAAGAGCATTCGCTCACACAGTTTTGCAGACAAAATTTGCAATGTTGTATCTCGTGGGGGTGGGGCCTTATGAATAATTCATAAGTCTGCTGCCTGAAAGGGTCAGGTGAATAATTGATGTGGTCAGTGAATGGCAAGGGGGGGACCAAAGGAAAGCGTAGTCATCCGCACGAACCCCTTTCAAAGAGGTTCTCAGCAATTTTAGGTGAAAATCAATTTTTGTGTGTCTATGTTCTGCCTTTGTAGTATACTCTCTGTGATTGTTAGGTATGGCCCTGTGAACATAGCAGGTGGATTCAGGAGACTGCATGGTCTATACAATCACATAAGAAATCCTTTTCTCTTTTTGGTTTGTATTGATGAATGTGGTTTTCTGTTCATGAAGCCATCAACATCCTTGTTCAAATTACCTTGATCAGGTAGAGTTCATCAGCGGTTATTTTAGCTTATCAAGTTCACTCCTCAGCAATGCTAATGGCTGTTAGAGTAAATGATTAGGTATTGTCTGCAATATTGACTGGGGTCACAAAATAATACATTAAGTGATTCTGTGTAGGAACCTGTCCATTCATATGACCATTAACTGTTTTGAAATGTTTGCAGATAAGTCAGAAGGAAAGGCCAGAGTTATGGATGTTAATATTGTTTTCAATGAAATTCCTTGCTTGGTCTTAAATTGTAATGAAGTTGTTACTTGAGTGACTTTGTCGAAAGAATGGTTAATGGGGAAAATATTGGGCCTACATCGTTATCACAAATGACAAATTGTATCTAAAAGGAAATTGTAAGTTCAATTTGACAGAGTCCATCTTCTGCTAGATTACTTTCAAATCTATACACATTTCTTAAAGTATGGCAATATATGACAGATTGCATTGATGATTGTGGTAATTCTAATTCTACATTTTTAAAATAATTTTCAATTTTTGTAGTACATGCAAATAAAAAAAAATTATGTAAACATATGAATGCATATCTAATAACATTTGTTACATTCATATAGATGTATACAAGAAAAAATATCCAGAGTTTATCAGAGAACATTGTGCAATGCTCTTCATACAACCGCTGTATTTGTATGAAAATACATTTCATCAACTTCTCATTTTCATAAAGATCATTTGGGCTATCTGAAGGTGTGAATTATAGAAAAAGCACAACCTCTAAAAACAAGCATTTCCAAAATAACATCCCATAAAATCAATCTTTCAAAATGTCATGCCTTGCGATGTTTACCTTAAGTGTCTGGTATGACACTATTTTGATGCATTATTCAAAGGCAAGCGGTATAAGGCAGCATGCGGTGCGGGGAAGCTACAAGCCTTCCTTTCTCCCAGGAGATGGATGGATGATACTCCATTGCTATGGATACATATTTGCATTTAAGCAAAGAGATGGGGAGAAAAAGAGGATAATTTGTATGCATATAGATTACATGTGGTCAAAATTGTTTATTTTTTATATTGGAGTCTCATATCATATATTACTTGTCCAGAATTTGATGCCTTGGTTAAAAAATGTATTATATTGTTGCTGCTGATAAAGATGATGACTATTACTCCTATTTTAATCCATATGGTCTATTTGCAAATGGAACATAAAAGTATTTTCTTTGAATCAATGATAAGGAAGTAATATTACATGTTTATATTGAGGGAATGTATAATTAAACAAACAACATTGTCTGATTTAAAAAAAAATCATGAAAGGTATATATGTACAGCAATACAGCTTGTATACATAGTACATACTCAACTGATCCACATCTTGGCAAAGGATAGATGAAAAAAACCTAAATAATTAATTTTATTTGAAGGTCCAGTGTTGCTGTACACCAGCAGGTGTCAGATTGTTATGGAAACTCGTCTTAATTACCAGTTAATGATAAGATACTTCACAATGAGTATCACCTCCAATGCAGCCGTTTACATTTATTATTGATATCTCGAGTTACTGGTCTGTGCATTTTGATTCAGCATGGCTTATAGAAAGCAGACAGAAATCTTGGAAGATATAGGAGTGATGATGGGGTTTATTGATTACAACAACTACCAGATCAGATGTAACTTATGTTATTTGCCAACATCATGTATCATTCATGACACCCCACAAATAGATTTACATGGTTAAGGAATATGAAGACGTTTCCCATTCTCTTCTTCGTCTTGTCTACAAAAGAGTGGATAGATCGGTGCTCCTTGGGTAAATCTATTTTCCATATATCGACTGGGTAATTTGAATACCTCTAGGCTTTTATGTTGGCAAAGAAATCAATATTATGGAACAGGGGTGGAGAGGGTGTAGTATATATTTTTGAAGGGAGATGAATCAATCCTGAATGAATGGTGCTTTCAAAGGAGTCCTATATAGCCAAGCCTAAATTAAACTTTATCACAAGATGATGTTTTTGAGAGGCAAGAGTGGGTTAGTGCTTTGATGAATTCCCTTTTGAATTTTAAGCAACTGATAAAGGGTCTTAATTGAGTTAGAAGCAGTATATGTATATAATTTTTGTTATACATACATGTATGAAGGAATATTTTGTTTAGAGATGAGAAAGAGAGAGAGACAGAGGGAAGGGAGGGGGCATAAAAAGTTTCAAATTAATTATATTTAAATAATATGCAGCATTCTCAATAGGGAGAGATATGTCTTTTCCTTTTTTTATATCTGTTATTTATTCTTCAAATATTCATCAAGTTTACATTCATCTTACTTCATTAGGCATCTGTCATGCATTATACCAAGGGTACTATAAAAACAAATCAATAATGATTATCATATCTTACATAAATTACCGAAATCAAATTAACAAAAGTAAAACTTATTAATATCACAAATCTATGTTGTCACATTTGATCTTATTAAAGAACCAAGTCATCCACTACAAGAAACGTGACTCAACATTAATGCTCAAAAAGAAATGAAAGCGAAGATTGTAAGACATGTCATATTACATTCAAGTAGCAAACTGATTTTAGTGTTTGACACAGAAGGATCAAATGAACTTGATATTGTGAAGATAAAATATTTGAAGCTGGAGTAGTATAGTGCTCTGTTTATCACCATTTTGGATCAGATATCAAAACTAGAATTATATCTAAACAGAAAGAGAGACAGAGAGAATCATACAGCATATTATAAATCCTATAAAAAGAAGAAATTTAGTAGATCTGCATTGTGTTCGTGTGTAATGCAATTTTCATGGGTTTGATGAGTGCAAATCAATTACCTTTATCTCATAAAGATTGTATGCTGAACCTGCATTGGTCAATATGTACTTTAAAAAAGGGCTTTCAAGTTCTCTTTGAAATTAGTCCCTCTCTTGATAAATTCCTGCTTTTTATTACAAGATGAATTAAAAAAAATGTTTGATAACATTTAGCCTTAATTAATGCAAATCATTTTAAGTATTTCAGCTGGTATTAAATTAATGGAATGACCACAGAAGATACAAAATGAGCTTTGCAAAAATACACTGCATTAATTCATATATGTTTTACTCTTGTTTCAACTGCTACAAAACATTTCTTTATTCACTACACAAAATGAAAAGATATCACCGTACTTATTTAAACATGGTCATTGCCATTCAGCCATACAGCAGTAATACAATATCTGTATGCATGGACGCTTGCTTGGTCCACGAGAAAGGAAAAAAGATCAACTCAAAGTGCCCTATATCATTTGATGTGGAAAATGTAATGAAATTGGAAGTGTATATGTGGAATTATATACACTCGAGGGAGAATTGAGAAATCAAATTAGTGGAAGTGTGATTTCTTTACAAATTAATAATTCAATACTCTGGGATAGTCATCTACAGATGATAAAAACAGATAGAACACAATTTTTTTAGGGGGGGGGGTAGGGGGGAGTTGAAATAGCTTTGATCCTTTTGATTTTTTCTTTATCCACACAAGGCAAGAAAATCAACAGCCTTTGCTAATGTCTTGTGATTGTCTTTGTTTTTATACTCCTAAGAAATGATATATTAAAAATAATATTTAGAAAGGTATATTCTTATTGTCCCCTTCTTTATATTTTATTACATTCCCTCCTCTTCTCCACAGGCTATTAACAAAATAATTATTTATCCTTACTCTTTTTATTAAATTCAGCAGCATCTCCCCTGCATGTCTCTCCATTTGTTTTGTTTATAAAATTTTCATTTTCTGTCTTCTGTTCTCACCCCTTTTTGACCTTCAAATTGTTATTCCCAAGTCAGGAATTTTAGATCCTATTGCCTGGTTAACATCATTATTATGAATATTATAGTGGACTGTGCTGTTTATATTTCTTATGTATTTGTCGATATTTCAACGTTTTATCCTAAGTGCCGTATAAATTTTTTTTGGGGGTCATATTTGTAAAATTTTACTTTTTTATTTTATGTTGCAGGTGCGAACCCTATTTGTTAGCGGCCTACCTATGGATGCCAAGCCTAGGGAACTCTACCTCTTGTTTCGAGCCTATCAGGTAATTATATATGCTCTAATTCATTCTAAAGCTTACTGCATATATGTTCAATTCTAATCGACTTGTTATCCAGATTGGACACCATATATATTTGGGAGGGGGGGGGGGCTGAACCATTTTTTCCTCTATGTTATTTATGTTGTTTATTTGACATATTTATTTGACATATACCTTGTCTTGAAAGGAACCACCCTTATTTCATAAGAAAAACAATATGTTACATTACATTTTTCACTTACAAGCTAAGGAATTAATATCTTCCTTAGATTTCATGTAGAGAGGTATGAAAAAAAACATTAAATATATGACCATGCACTTCATGCATCTTTTAAGGCTACCAAATTGAAAGAGGGAAAGCAGCAACTTTAGACAGGTGGCCCTAATAGACAGGTTCTTTTACAACATATATTCCTTGTAAATGGGAGACAATTTTGGTATCCATTAAAGTTTTGATTATAGACTGGTGGCTGCTGGGACAGGTTGACTGTAAACATATTTGTTTAAAATACAGTTTCCTGGTATGTAGCAACAATATTTGATCAGATATTTTGCAAGTGATTAAAAAACATGCTATTTATCATGTTGCTTGACTATAAGATTTATATGACATACAACATTGTTACTAGCACCACCACTCTACTACTACTGCTCTTAATTCTACTACTACTACTACTACTACTACTACTACTACTACTACTACTACTACTACTACTACTACTACTACTACTACTACTACTACTACTACTACTACTACTATTTCTACTACTACAACTGTACTTCTGCAAATTTTATTACCACAAATACTTTTAATTCTGATATTACATTTAAAATCCCCCAAAATATGTATAAAGCAAGCAGTAGGCCTACATATTTTAACACCTGTGGTAACTGCATAAATCAGAAACCAATCCTTTATAAGCAAGTGATGTCATTTCCTCATTAAGACACTACCGAATACAGAATAGGGGCGCTTTTTGGAATGTTCCCTCCTTTTTTTCTCGTCACTCTGGAAAATTTCTCAGACATTTGGAAGCATATGTATGCAGCTCGCGAGGTAAGGAAGTAATTCAAATCTAGGTTTAATCTATTTGCTGACTGAATTTTTACTTGTGCAAACATGGGGCCCCTGTCTCATCTGAGAACAACCAGTGATGTAATGTGCTGAAACGGTTCTACAATGATAGATATGGGCTTTGAATGCACCTAAAGCTTTGCATGCCACTAAGCTTTGCAGCGCATTCCTGACAATCCTATATGGATGCGTGTTGCTCCAATGCGATGAGAACCTACAATTTTGCTTGAGTGTGATGCATGAAAGACCAAAGTGTTGATACTTTTATCCAGATTAGAAGAAGGCAGTTCTTTGCTGGCATCCCTAATGGCCAAGATGCATTAGGAGATAAAAGAGGGAGAAAACACTCTATTTTGATGTGGATCCCGTGCAACTGGACCGCATCTCTTCTCTATAGCTCCCTCGTCCATTCGCCAGATCAATCGAGAACGTTGTATTGTTGCCATTATGACAAAAGAAAGAGAAGAATAGATATGGAACTAAAGCATAAATGAAGAAAAATAAAAACATAAAGTGTATTAGAAAATGGTGAGTCAAGAGAGAGATATTGAAAGGGAACAACAATCTATATTCAGAAGCTTGAAGAACCTTAGAGGTGAATATCAAATGAAACCAATGATTTAAGATGGAGCATCATTAATGTATTTCTTATAAATTTTATGCTCTTTATAATATGAAAGAACTCATACTTTAATAACTCTATCTTTACACATTATAACACTTTGAAAGAAATTTTCTTGTTTTTCCATCTCTATAATTTTTATATTATGAAACTCATAAATGTAAATTTTTCCACTTTAAGTTTTATATTATGAAACACTCCTAAATCTAATTATACATGAAACCAATCATTGATAGTACGTCACAATGGAAATGCCATAAAAAGACAGGTTTCATTCTTTTTTCCAATAAATATTTTATTTCAAAATTAATCTGTAATGACTTTGAAAAAGTGCAGACAACTCTACCAATATTTGTAGAAGGCATAGTGTAGAGAAAACTAAAATAGATATGAGTTAGAGGGGAATAGAAAAGTATTTTGACCGTTCTTGCCACAAACAACTCATGCAAGAGAGTGATGATTATGCAAACACTTTTGTGATTGATTGAACATTTCCAACACTGCAAGGGTAAAGCTACTAGATTGCAAGTAATTCACTTGTAACCATGGTAACAATGTGTCTTGGGAGATCTGGGGTTGATGCAATCAACCAAGTTGAAGAAAACAAGACTCCTTAAGCATCATTTCTTCACTAATACCTTCAGTGTCATTGTGAAAGAAAGAGTAAAAGTCAATTTCATTAAAACCTCCCATTTGATGGTGCCCCAAGTAAAAATATTCCAATGATTGAAAAATAAAGAGTGGATTAATCTACTGAAAACATGAGTCTGCATTTCTTTTACAAAATGCATTTATTTACTCCTCATGATGATAGAGCTCACTTACATTTCATTAAATATATTGAAGTTGATAGTAGAATGTTAAATTCAAATGTTGTATTTTTGAGCTTTTTAGTGTTAAAATTTTCATAGAGTTCTTAGATGAAGTGTCTATGTGTTGACTGAATACTCAACCTCAAGTACAACTTACAAGGCGGAGTTGTTTATTTAAAAGTCATTTTGATGTTTAACTTTGCTGGAGACACAACATGGTATAGTGTTTCAAAGCATTCCTCATCGTTGTGAGATTTTCTTTTCTTTGTTATTGGTACACATTCATCAGTCATTGGCAAGAACTCCATAGATAAAATGGCAAAGACCCCTGGGAAGGGTTTTAGGTTTGAGATACGAGGTAGATCGGATTCCTCCCCAACAGCGTTTTCTCTTCAACTTCAGGAAATGAGCAAAACTAGGGAGTCGTTTTGGGTCATCAGTAGTTTTAAAAACCGGAAGAATGGGGCAGGGGGAGGAAGAGATCGATGCACCAAAATAGATTCTTTGTTTCAGTCTATTTCTTCACTGCATCACATTAAAAAGGGTTTATTCAAATAAAAAAAATCATTTGATAGAAAATTCTGCTATACTTAATTTAATCATGGACCTATCCATGATTTAATAAGGTATTACATTTGCTGTTGATATAATTTCAAAAGTAATTTTGAAAATCAAATTCCTGCTAATTTTTTGTGTATTTTGATATCATAGAAAATTGTGGATCATATTGTAGAAGTTTGTATTGTTTAATGTAGTTTGTTGTTGACAAGATGGAACAGCACAAATCTCCAGTGCATTCACACCTTCTCTATAGTAAAATAATGGTGTAATGTTATGCCAATCACACTCTTATGTATGATAGCATGCTGCTTGGTTGTGATGAGGGTTAACAACATGCATCTGGTCCCAGCACATAAACATTTGGGAGAATACATACATGTGAGCAGAGATTAGTACCTCTAACTGATTTAGACAGACAGGGAAAGGATGCAGTAGCATTTACATTTTTTTTTCTCTAAACAGTCAATGCTTTCAGTATATGAGTCTGCGATAAAGTATTAATTTTTCAGTTTTTTTCTACAAACTAGTATTCAAGGTAATTTAAACAAATATAAAGCATCAAGGCCACGTTTTGTGGGGCCTTGGCCTGTGTCTCGGGTCGAGTCACATGTACAAAATTAATGGGGAAATCTTTTTGATTGGCCTCTTGACTTGAACCCATGGACTAGACTCATCCCTACTTCCTTGTAAATGAAAACATTAGGGCCTTCCAAAAACTTCCTAAATGAGAACCCTTTGATTTATCCACCAAAATGTTCAGTTCTCAAGTATACCTCCGTTGCGCCATTGTGGCTAAAGTCAGTTGAGCTAGTTCATAGTCCCTTGAACACGAGACTAGTATTGACAGGATGATATGAAGTAATCCTTGCGATGATTGTGATATGGAAGCTTGCAATCATCTCTTATCTGTTGACAGTTTTGTGTCTTTGTATGACGATTGGTGGTGTAGGTATCCAATGTTAGGTTTGGTTTACAATGTCGATAACCTGTTTTGAGCTCGACCTGAACTTTGACAAGGGTAAAAGGATGATATGATATTTCAAACCAAAATAATACCTCCTAGTGCATTATTTGTAAATTTACGATTGACCTGTTACCAAATATCAGGAAGAAGTTAAAAGCTTTACCATCGATTGTGCTTTTAAATGAGGAAAATATCACAAAAAAATAACTCTTAATACTAGTACATGTATTCCCTTTTAAAGCAGGGCAGTGGCAAGCCTTGTGTCTTGAATATCAAACATTCTGTACAAGATATTTAAAGGAATACCTGAAAAATATTTTAATCAGTTGCTGTTATGGTAAATAGAATTTATCATATACATTATTTATCAATTAAACCATAATGATAGAATAAGTTGATAGAGAGCTCAGGCTATAGACACACTTTTCAGTATCTTTTGCCAAACTTCTTTATCATTTGTATCCAGAAATATGAATGACTCTTTACAATTATTTTGAAGTTACATCCTGTTGCATCTTCAAAAGATATTACCTGATAATGATGATGATTAGAAACCCTTGTGAAATGTAATGAATTGTGGTTTTTATTAATACAAGTAAAATCAATTTGCTATGTCTGAGTGTTCTTGAAAAAAAAGCCTCATATCATGGTAAAAGCATTATAGATGAATAATTGCTTTATCTATTTTCATATTTTTCAACTTAATAGGTATATTTTCCCAAGACAATATCAAAGATAGTAAATTGTACTAGGTTTTGTTAGGTTCTGTTTCCTGATTTTATGTGAATAGACAGTTTTCAGTAATTCCCATTAAAAAAAGCAAACTTTCATGTACAAATATGGCAGATTGTCAATTTTCTGTGGTATTTAGCCATGTATATCATTAAAACAAATTATATTACCTTTGTACTTGAATTAATAATACTTTATTTCTTTTTGTTTCCATTGCAGGGTTATGAAGGTTCATTATTGAAAGTAACCAGTAAACCTGGAAAGAATCAATCGGTAAGACACATTACCCCTTCTTATATTGGAAGTTTTATCATAGAAAATAAGGGGAAAAATATATGTTAGAACATCTGTTTGTAGGTTACTTTTATTTTACTCATGTTCTTAATCACTCTGCAAAACTACCCACAATAACCTTCTTGGTCTTTTCCACAACTTAAAAAAAGTTTGTTCTCTTGTACATTAAAAACAAGAATTTTGGGCCAGGGTCAGTTGACCATGTTTCCTACATTTGGTAATTTGATGTCAGAAGTTGGAGCAGTGTCTTTCCTGCATGATTTTCTTAGGCATCATTTCATTGCTATTCTTTGCCTTTCATTGTACTCAAACCAATGGGCTACATTCACCAAAGGCCTTTGCAGGAATTTTGCTAGAAAACTATTATGTGGCTTTCCCATCACCTGTGATGTCTCTTTTTTATGATTTAATATGAGGATAAGCAGTGAAATATGCTTGAAAGATTCCTGGATAGAAGAAGCTCAGACTTTTGTTTTAGTGCCTTATTTGCAATATATTGGGGCATGTTTGCATTAAATGTTTGATACTTTTAATTGTTTAACTGAAGTGGCTACCCTGGGTAAATAAAACATTATTATTTATTATTTATTTGTCTATAACATTTGTCTATACATTATGTATTCTAGGATAAAAAAACCCCAAAAACAAAACTATCAAATCAAATACCTTCCCCAAACACTTACTTGTGCCCTATTAAGTTGTTATTGAAATGTTTATTCAGAGATGGATGCCTCTCTGAATTGAATTTTCCTAATAAGTGTTGATAGGCCAAAATGTGTTTCATACTGCCACATCATATTTGCACATCATTAGCGCCCTTATACCACGCTTCCACCATATGACATCACTCTCGGCTCATGCATACTCTGTCAGGGCACAGATTCTTTCCTATGAAAAACACATGCACCCTATTTAGAAGAGATTATCCTGACCATCCATAAAATCCCAAATGGACTAGATGTTAAAGGGCTGTATAGGAAAACATGTTGCTGTGAAGAAGGTGCATCTGTACTTTAGCCCCTTCACCGGGACTGATGGGATACCGAACATACCAACAGGGGGTAGTAAGTAGTCGTAATGTGAGTGACACAATTATTAGCCGACGTGCCTCGGATTCTTCGCAGACTGGGACAGTGTGTTTATCAAAGCTCTTCTTGTCTTGAGGGACGTCCATGGTCAGGGTTTGTAAAAGCGCTTTCCTTGCTATTTGCTTTTAGTACAGCAGATACAATCTTAATCATTCAGAGCTTTTATGTAATTTTCAGATATATTAAAAAAAATTCAATAAATCACACTAAAAGGCATTTAACATATATTGGTGCATGAGAAGTTAAAAACATCTCGGACAATATAAGTGGCATTGAGATTTGTCTCGTATTAAAACTTACTTAGAAGATGTGAGTATTGCCTTACATCAGTGTTCTCAGTAATTTAAGTATGCTGGAGCAGCAAAAAATAGAATCATTAAAGGAAGAAAAAAGCAACATATCAAACATGAAATTAAAACCTTATTTGCTGCAAGCATGTCCAGTCTGTTCCACAGCATGGTATTTGAAATGGAATGTACTTATCACAAGTAAAATACAATTAAAGAAAAAGTCCAATTAATTTATATCTGTGAACATGATGAGGATTTATTTTTGTATTGAAAAGGTCAAGTGAAGGTCATTTCACTTGCCATATGGGGTGCTGTTAGAAATATTTTGCTTTCAGACTAATGAGAAAATGAAATGTGAGTCGAGCAAACATACAGTGAAAGTACAACTGGAGAAGTGTCTATCTTTGTATGCTTGGAGCACTGGATGGGTGAGTGATGAGACTGGTGGATCTCATTCCCTTGACTACCATCCTACATCACTCATCTAGGCACTGAGAAGGGATTGACTTCTTCAGATGTGGGTTGGTCAGTCACCTTTTGAAAGTTATGGTCATTGATATTGGAAATATGACCAATAAAATAATTTCTGGTTGATATTGTTTTGAATTTGGCTACATGTATCGAGGTAAAAAATATAAACAAGTTTTATTTAACTTTAAAAGCGTCAAATCAAATAATTCATACCTTTAACGTATAAGCATTTAAAAGATCATCGGAATCTGATTTAAAAAAAAACCCTGTTACAACAATGTACATATAAAATATGCAACTTGTTTACAGTAAACACAGAAAAAGCACTGTATGGTTAACTTGTAACTAATTCTGTACTTCCTGAATGTGCTTTGTACTGAGACAACCTGGTCCAATTATAAGCAGTGTGGTGATGTATCTATATAAATAGCCAAATTTAGTTTTGTTAATTGGCAATGAAAATTGAGCTGAATCAGCACCGTTGTTGACTGTTCTCATTGTGTAGTTCAATAATTTCTTTCCAATAAACTAATGAAAATGTTAGCATGGTTATTTTGAAATTGAATTTCATATGATTGTCAAATACATCTTGTCATCCACTGGGAGTTATTTTTAGGGAGTGTGAGATTTCAGATATAAAGATGTTTCCAATACTAAGAAATTGATATTACAGCAAAATATTGCATAATGTAATTTTTTAATATGCTGACTCACACCAGAGATGTCTCATAAAAAATAGTTTATTCTTAAATGAAACTCATTTCATGCTGTTTGTAAATGTTTTGTTGCGCATCTCCCCATCCTCTCATATCCCCATGGGTATATGGTTAATTGACATATTTTCTATTTCAGTAATGTGTTTGCCTTTAGCAACTGTCATATACCTATTAACATTTTGATGTCATGTTGGACAAACATTCACAGTGAGTGTATATACAAAGTTATAGCTGTTTTCTAGCCTTGTAAGGCAATGCACACTTTCCTACTTTTCCTTTTTCTAAGAATTAAAAAAGAATAAAATTTTGAAAAATATGTATTTATGTTTCTAGAGATTGCAATGTACAAAGCTGGTTCATATTTTTTTTTTCTCATTATTCTATACAAGTTATAATGAGGGAAAATTGTAGAAAAAAATATACTGGTTGAAAATATATGCATATTATTGACACCCCTTCTATATAATCCAATTTCCATCTATCTTGTATTTGTGCCCCCCCCCCCTCTATTGCTCTAATTGCTATTTTTTGTGGGTTTTTTCTGTTGGAAATAATCAAATAATAATCTGAATTTACAATTTGGAAAAATTTAATCTATGAAACATCTTCTTCATCATCATCTCCTCCTTCTCCCCTCCTCCTTCCACTTCTTATTTTTCTTTTCTTTTCTTCAACCAAGTTTCTAAATTTTCATCCAAAACCTAGAGGTATATTTATTTAATCAGTAGCTTCACATCTAACTGAGATTGAAAATAATGACAAGTTTGGAGCTATCGCCAGTCTTTTCACTGTTTTTAATCTCTCCCTCTACCCCTCTCTCTCATTTCCTTCATCTCCTATCATTTCAATCACAGTTTCTACAAATGCTGTCAAATATTTGTTTTTACCCTCTTTTCACCTCTCGATCATACCCAACACATTGTCCTTTGTTCATGGATGATTATTTTTGTTCTTATTCTACTTTTCAAATTTTCGCTATTATTTCTAGTTGATTGAACAACTGTATATATTTTTTCTTTCTGACATGTTTCCCCCTCTTTCTTGCTACTAACTCTTCTGACTTCTAACCTACATGCATTCATGGATACTTGTGAACCTCTTTGTTCCTCTCTTTCTCATCTATAATATATTTCTGCGTAATTCCATTGCAATCAATCTCCACTTCCACTCCCTCCCTTGCAATTTTTCACAGTCATTTTTATTTATCATTATACCCCTTTCTCTCCATTTATTTTCCTCCACCAGCCTGTGGGCTTCGTCACATTTGAATCGCGTGCAGGTGCAGAAGCGGCGAAACAGGCACTCCAGGTGAGTAATTGTCGCCCCCTATAGGCAACCATTTTTAATAAAAGGCTGTTGCATGACGTCCCCACATATTAATCTGAAAGAGGAGCCCTCCAACAGGCTGAGTTCCTTGCTCAGAGTAAAAGGGAAGGGAGACCTTATGTGATAGCCTTCATAATTTTCTATAGCTCCATTCTGCTAGGTAAGGTTGATATTACCTACCATGCCTGGGGATGTGTTCATATTTGTTTGCAGAATTGCTCTGTAGCTTCCCAGTTGAAATTGGA